>NC_062529.1:23670752-23725752 GCF_022655615.1 Tachysurus fulvidraco | reverse complement strand
GACAGACTAATAGTCATACAGAAATACAGATAGACAGACAGATAGGCAGACAGCCAGACAGATAGGCAGACAGGCAGACTAATAAACATACAGAAAGACAGACTAATAGTCATACAGAAATACAGATAGACAGACAGATAGGCAGACAGGCAGACAGATAGGCAGACAGGCAGACTAATAGACATACAGACAGACAGACTAATAGACAGACAGACAGACTAATAGACATACTGACAGACAGATAGACAGGCTAATAGACAGACAAATAGACAGACAGACAGACAGACAGACAGACAGACAGACAGACAGACAGACTAATAGACTAATAGACAGACAGACAGACTAATAGACATACAGACAGACAGACTAATAGACAGACAGACAGACAGACTAATAGACATACTGACAGACAGATAGACAGGCTAATAGACAGACAAATAGACAGGCAGACAGACAGACAGACAGACTAATAGACAGACAGACAGACTAATAGACATACTGACAGACAGATAGACAGGCTAATAGACAGACAAATAGACAGACAGACAGACAGACAGACTAATAGACAGACAGAAACACATAGATAGTTTGTCTCTATACAAAAAGTGTAAACATTTATAAACAAGTTAATTAGATATTGTACAAGGAGTTTTTATTATCAGTGTTTATTAGCATTTATCTGTAGTTTATCTGTAAGAAGATAAAATCTAGCAGTAATGAGATTCACAGCTTCAGCCTCAGGTTCTTTTTTATATCCTGTAGCTTACTGTTGAACTGTTAATAAGCCAAACAAGGTGTTACTATATAAAACACAGAAAGCGTTTATATATCATCCATAATGTTGTTTATTTATTTAGTGTACAGTAGCAGTGAATAACAGAGTCTTATAACCTAAATACACCTTTACTCCTGTTTATTACATGACTCAGCATTTTAAAGATTAAGAGTTTTAAGTAAAATAAAAAAGAAGTCTTACAGAGTTTCTCGGAGGCGAGTCTGAGCCACTGGCCCTCTTGGTCTTCTGAGCGAGTGACGTCCCGAACCGCAGCGCTTCGTACACCGGGTCCACCTTACTGCCGCATGCTGGGACAGGACGAGACAGGTGTCAATCAAAACCCTCACAACGTTTGGTACATCAACACTGATTCACACACATTTACACCACAGAGCTCTTGAATTCTTCGATCTGATTGGTCAGAATGATGGTGGTGATTGATTTTGTATGGGAGCAGCACAGCTAAACCTCCCGCATCACTGTTTCTATAGTAACGGCTGGTTGGCTGGGACACAGTATGAACGATCATGAAAAAGTCTCCCTCACCGATAGGCATGACCTCTTTAATGCAGCCAAACTGCTCCTGGATCAGCAGAGGAGAGCTGGAGTACCTCCTGAAGCCTTTGGGCTACACACACACACACACACACACACACACACACACACACACACACACACACACACACACACACAGTGAGTACACACATAAATTGAAGCATTAAATCAGTATCTAAGCAACATTTCACTTTTTCTCAGCTCTTATTCATGTCTTAAAAATTCATAATTTATGTTTGTTTATCCATCCAATTATCCATCTGGCTACTCATCCATCAATCTATTCATACACTAATCCATCCATCCATCCATCCATCCATCCATCCATCCATCCAACCATTCATCCATCTATCTGTTTACCTAAACTATCCATCTATCATCCCATCTCTTTACCTAAACTATCCATCCATCCATCCATCCATCCATCCATCTATCCATTCATTCATTCTTCAATCAATCCATCCATCCACCCATTCACCTTTTTATCCATTTGTTTATCCATCTGTTTATCAATCTGTTTATCCATCCATCTGTCTATCCACCCATCCACCTATCATCCATTCATCCATTCATTCATCCATCCATCCATTCATTCATTCATTCATTTATTCATACATTCTTCAATCCATCCATCCATCCATCCACCTCTTTATCCATTTGTTTGTCCATCAAACCATCCATCCATCCATCCATCCACCTATCCATCCATCCATCTATGCATCCATTTATGCATCCATCTATGCATCCATCTATGCATCCATCTGTTTATCCATCAATCTGTCTATCCAACCATCCACCTATCATCCATCCATCCATCCATCCATTCATTCATTCATTCATTCATTCATTCATTCATTCATTCATTCATTCATTTATTCATACATTCTTCAATCCATCCATCCATCCATCCATCCATCCATCCATCTATCCATTTATACATCCATCCATAGCATTAAGTAAATAATGATGTGTGTGTTCACTGTTGCAAAAAAGCCGTGTTTTTCAGGCTGCTTAGGAAGCATCACACAGTCAGTCAATGTGAGAAAACATCCTGTTTGTCATTCATTTTCTCTCTTACACACACACACACACACACACACACACACACACACACACACACACACACACACACACACACACACACATCACAACCAGACGCAAGATGCAGTGGCTCACTGTTAAATATTTAAATATTAGTTCCAGTTTATTAGAAAGTGTTTGACTTTGTACACCACTGTAAAGCCTTTTAAGAGCCCTTTTAATATGCATTTGGAGACTTAAATTGGACATGGATTTATTTTATTTTGTCGTCTCTTCACCTTGGATCCTGCCAGTGACTCTGTATAGTATAGCGCTCTGTTTTATCATGTTATCAGCTTCAGGTGGCCTCCTAATAAGGAAACCTCTGCGTTATAAAGCCATACATGGTGCTCACACACACACACACACACACACACACACACACACACACACACACACACACACACACACACACACACACAAAGCGCTAGCCTTGCCCTTACTTGTTGTTTTGTTGCCAACTTGAAGGCCTAATCAACATCCTGCATCTGATTTGATGAACTCTTCTCTGGCCTCGAGTAAAGAGCTAAATGAAGGATCTCAGCAGAGCCTCGAGCACCTCTTCACTCACACAGGAGGCGTGTTTAGGATGCAGCTCATTAAGGGGAATCCTTACAGAACTCCAGCTTAATGAACACAAGGACGGCTGAGTGCCGAGAGACGCGTCGGTGTGTAGACGGTATTTAAACGCGATGTCTCTGCGTCGCTGCATAACTGGCTGCTCTAAAAACGGGAAATAGACTGAACAGGAAACGATCATTAGGAAAGGCTCATTAGGAAGCAAGTCTCTGTTTAGGCTCTCTAATGACGCCTAGGCCACGGTCTGGTTCAAAACACACGCAGAACAAACCGCTCTAACTTTCGCTAAAAATCAGAAACCATTTCATCGTTTCTATAGTAACGGCTCATTCACGATGACGTCTTTAGCTTCACATAAACGGATTGGGGGAAAAAACATACAGCATATTTGGTTAACTTTCCTCTAAGATGTTTAATGAACATTTATGGAAGGAGTCTCCAGTGTGAGGGGGGCACGGTGGCTTAGTGGTTAGCACATTTTCCGCACACCTCCAGGGTTGGGGGTTCGATTCCCGCCTTCGTTCATTTTCTACCGCTTATCCGAACTACCTCAGGTCACGTGGAGCCTGTGCCTATCTCAGGCATCATCAGGCATCGAGGCAGGATACACCCTGGACGGAGTGCCGACCCATCGCAGGGCACACACACTCACTCTCATTCACTCAGACACTCACTCTCATTCACTCACACACTACGGACAATTTTCCAGAGATTCCAATCAACCTACCATGCATGTCTTTGGACCGGGGGAGGAAACCTGAGTACCCGGAGGAAATCCCCGAGGCACGGGGAGAACATGCAAACTCCACACACACAAGGTGGAGGCGGGAATCGAACCCCCAACCCTGGAGGTGTGAGGCGAACGTGCTAACCACTAAACCACCGTGCCCCCCGGTACTAAAGACGTCAAAGAAGGAAAACCTAAAAACGTGTCTCCTTACCATGCTAGGTTCTACTCATAATCCTACAAACATCATGAAGTTTTTCTTTAGTTTTTTGACTTTTATCTGCTCACATAACACAAGAGTTTGAAGACTCCATCTGGCCTGAATGATCGCTCAAGCCAAGAGAAATAAACTCAGATTAAAAATATCAACTCAAGCCAAGTTAAGAGACAACTGAACTCCAAGCCCGACTCTGCTGGGAGTTCTTACTGCTTTTTTAACCGTGATGCCGTTTTCTGTGTACGCGAGCCCAAACCTCATCTTGAGTAGAAAGACAGATAACATAATCATGAACGTAGAGACGTCACCATGATGGATTATTCAACAGTAGGCAGGGACACGGTTTATCTTTAAAACACGACGCCGAAACTTTTCTAACAGACGTGTTGATGATTTGTTGAAGTTTCCTTTCCAGATATTTTTCCCAGAAACACCTGGTATGTATCCGGATGGGAAAAAAACATCGGCGTTATTCCTCAGAGGTTGTTTTTTCATCCACATGTTTCTATTTTGAGCTAAGATTTGTCCATGTGGAGGAATCTTTCACCTTCAGAGTCATAATTTTGACCTTGGGATAAAAAATTCCAGACATTCAGCCAGATTTTATTCGTATTTCGGCCATCCTTCAGCGCTGGGTCTTTTTTAAGTCCTGCTGAGTGCTGTTTCTTCAGTGTGGATGGGTTTTTGGGGGAATTTCTCCATGGGAAGGTGGTTTTATTTTGGGCTGTGGGTTAATTATACTTTAAATGCGATCCATATTGTTTTCAGACCAAAGACCTGAAAACACATTACTATTAAACACTATTGGTTTATTTATTATAATTATATTCTATGTGGATTTCAGCACAGGTTGATGAATCCCATCAGCCACTGCACCTGACAGAATCATGTCACATGACTCGTCATAGCTTTTGTCTTTGTCTTAGCCTCTATTTTGTGTAGTTTTTTTTCATATGAGATCATACTTCATGTTTTGGTTTCCAAAGTTTACGCTGTGGGTTTTATTTGTATTTTGTTTAAAATAAACTTAATCTGTACTTTATACGTGACACAACCTATTTCTGTTTTTTTTTAAGTTTCAAGCTAAATAAATATAGAAATAATTTAAAACTATTTTGTTATTCTTATTCTTATTCTTATTATTAGGGGGCCATTGGCAGCCTATTGTTATTCTACCTTCTTCTTCTTCTTCTTCGTCGTCGTCTTCGTCTATGACAGTCCAATGAACTGTCAGGTAAATTTCTCCAAACTGACTGAAAAGATTTTTTTTTGCTGCTACAAATGTTGTTCCATCACAGGTCTACAGTTTGTGCAGGTCGTGTGAAGGTCATTTTGGCATTGTGGATATACAGGAGCTGAATTTCCACACTTTGGTGGAGTCGTGACTTCAGATCCACTTCAGAGACATTAAAAGACACTTCAACGCTGAACGCATGTTTCCCAATTCCCCTTCAACACAATCCCCTGTTTCTGTTAATAAACACTGTGTTATACACAGATTCACTCACTAAGGATACACAAACACTCACACACACACACACACACACAGATGAAGATCATTAGAATGCCTGCTCACACTCTGCTACACAGAAGGAAGGAAAAGACAGAGGATGAATCACTTTTTAACACTTAATCTTCATCTAATGGAAAAAAACAAGTGCCAGAGTTAATGTAGCTCATAGCACACAAATGCACACTCAATAATAATTACAAAGCCTGTAATTAATACACACACACTCTCACACACATACAGGGAAAGACTCACTCTCATCTCTCTCTCTCTCTCTCTCTCTCTCTCTCTCTCTCTCTCTCTCTCTCTCTCTCTGTTTCTCCCTCTCTATTTGACAAGATATTAGCCAAAAACTGAGCACACACACACGCACACATGCACACACGCACGCACACACACACACACACACACACACACACACACACAGACAGACAGACAGACAGACGGGCATAACTGGTAATAAAACTGAATACAGATTTGACGTGTGTGTGTGTGTGTGTGTGTGTGTGTGTGTGTGTGTGTGTGTGTGTGTGTGTGTGTGTGTGTGTGCTTATGGTGAGGGTAAAAAGATTAACTTCTTGGCTATCATCTTTAACACACTATGAGCTAAGAGTATTTGTACCCATGATGCTCGCTGTTTACGAATGTAAATATGGATCTTTCTTCATACTATCACAATATAATAAATAACATTATTAATGTTTTTACATATTTATGTACGTATTGTATATACAGCATGTGTGTGTGTGTTCTGATTTGTAGAACAAATTATGACTTCATGACCATTTTCTCCCATCGATTAATTCTTACAATTTAGACTGAAACCAAACACTAAAGTGAAAGAAAACATATTAAAACTCATCCCTTTAAGTATCACAGACTGAGGTCACTGAGGTCAGATCATTATTACAAAAGCTTTGATATGATTCTGAACCAGATTCCAGTCATCATGCAATCACTTATATCCAGGACACAGGCCTGATTTCTGCCTTATGAATAATTTAGACTACACAATACACCAGATCATCTTGAATATAGGAAATATAGGAATATAGGAAAATGAATCTTCAATCCACCAGAGAGAGGGGGGGGGGAGAGAGGAAGAGCAAGAGAGAGAGAGAGAGAGAGAGAGAGGGAGAGAGAGAGAGAGAGACAAGAGGAATAGCGAGAGAGAGGGGGGGGGAGAAGGAAGAAAGAGAAAAGATAGAGATGATAGAGAAAGCTGAGACGAGAGATAATATAGAGATAAAAATAGGAGATATTCGATCTTTAGACTCCCTATATATTCTCTCTTTCTACTCTGCCTACATAATATATATCTATATTTTATAGATACTATATAGAGAGATATTATATTTATTTATATAGTATCCTATTTTTTTATTTTTTTTTATATGTATTTCTCTCTCTTTTTTAATTTTTCTTTGTTCTCTCTCTCTCTCTCTCTCTCTCTCCTTCTCTCTCTCTCCTCTCCTCTCTCTTCTCTCTCTTCTCTTTCTCTTCTCTCTCTCTCCTCTCTCTCTCTCTCTCTCCTCTCCTCTCTCTTCCTCTCCTCTCCCTCTCTCTCTCTCTTCTCTCTCTCTCCTCTCTCTCTCTCTCTCTCTCTCTTCTCTCTCCTCTCTTCCTTTTCCTCTCCTCTCTCTCTCTCTCTCTTCCGCCCTCTCTCTCTTCCTCTTCTCCTCCTCCTCTCTCCCTTAATCTCTATACTTCCATATATATATATACTCTCTTTATTTCTATTAGAGTGAGTCTTTCTGTGTATGCTGACTGTAATGTAGTGTAAGTGTGAGCTTTGTGAGAGTGTACATGAAAATGTCTGTGAGTCTGTGTGTGGCAGTGTGTGAGTGTATACGTGTGGACGTAAGAGCAGGTGAAGGTATGAGTTGGTGTGAGAGTGTGTGTAAGAATGTGTATGAAAGTGGGTGTGATGGTGGGTGTAAGAGCAGGTGGTGGTATGACAGTGTGTATAAGAGTGTGTGTGAGAGTGCTTGGGACAGTGGGTGTGGTGTGAGAGTGTGTGTGAGAGTTTGTGTGGTTTGAGAGTATGTGTGGTGTGAGAGTTGGTGTAAGTGCAGGTGGTGGTGTGAGAGTGGGTAATGATAGTGGGTGTGAGAGTGTGTGTGATGTGAGCGTGGATGTAAGAGCAGGTGGTGGTATGAGAGTGGTGTGAGAGTGTGTATGAGAGTGTGTGTAAGAGCAGGTAGTAGTATGAGAATATGGTGTGAGATTGTGTGTGTGTGTGACAGTGTGTGTGAGAGTGTGTGTTATGAGATCGTATGTGAGAGTGAGTGCGTTTTGAGATCAGGTTGTAGTATGAGAGTGTGGTGTGAGAGTGTGTGAGTGAGAGGGTGTGTGACAGTGTGTGTGTAACAAGAGTGTGTGTGAGAGTGTGTATAAGAGCAGGTAGTGTCATGAGAGTGTGTGAGTGAGAGTGTGTGTGTAACAGTGAGTGTAATCTCTTACCAGTTTGCCCATGCACCTCTGCTGCCCCACCCTGTTCAGACACTTGTGATGGATGCCCATTTTACACGCTTTGCAGCGGAGACCCAGCTTGGCGTTGGGGCCTGTCAATCACACATCAAACTCATTATCATATTGCAGGATCAAAGACTGGGAATGTTCTAGTGGGAACACTGCTATTAGCTCACAAAACGATCAGTCGTTGGGAGCTGGAGTGAAATAAAGAACATCGCTTTAAACGCTTAAGGAATTTGAGTGAAAGACTCAAATTTCTTAACAACTTAAAAATCAGCCAATACACATATAATGGGGGGCACTTACTTTTTAACAGCATGTGACCATGGAGCTTTTTATTTTTCTGAAGATGTAACAATGCAATAGTTTTTGCTATTTCTGAGGTCCACCTCGTACACAAATCTACGGCTGGTTAGGATTTACGCTAGGCATAAAAAGTTCTACACTGTAAGGAGAATTTGTTTTAAATTAAAAAACAAAACAAAAAAAAAAACAAAAAAAAAAACAAATGAACAAATTAAATTTTAAATTTGTAAATTGTTAGCAGGATCGCTTAAAAATCATTAAAAATCTAGTTCGTATCTACAGTTCACTCATTTACATTTACGGCATTTAGCAGACACCCTTATCCAGAGCGACTTACAACTGAGCTATTGAGGGTTAAGGGCCTTGCTCAGGGGCCCAAAAGTGGCAGCTTGGTCCTGGGTTACGAACCCATGACCTTCCGATCAGTAGTCCAACGCCTTAACCACTGAGCTACCACATCACATATACAGTACCACTCCTGAGTTTATGGATGAAAAAAATTCATTAACAAAAACATTGTTTAATTAACTTCAAATCGAATAACTGATGAGTCACCGATTAGCTGCGATTTTGTCATTTCAGCTGTGAGAAGTTTGGCTTTAATGGATATTTGTGGGCGTGGCTAAATCTGAATGCGTTCTTAACACGTGATAATTCCATGGAAATTTACTACAATTTATTTTTTTTTACCTTGGTGATATTTTGTGAATTTGTGCAGATGTAGTGGGGCTTAACCTTCAAAACAAAACAAAAAAATTTACAATTTTTTTTTTATAAAAGCTTTATAAGTTTAATGTGGATAAGACCCTGTTGACTCTTTTTTACAGGTCTTTTGTTGAGTCAGTTGTTGCAGTACCTTCTCCTTAATCTGCTGGTATGGGTCCATTACCGTAAAACAAAAAACTCCCTTTCGAGGTTAATTATGGTGAGCAGCAGCATCACAGGTTCTAGGCAGAAAGGTCTGGAGGAACTTTATCAGAAGCTGATGGTAAGGAGGGTTGATTCTATCTTGTCAGATGATTCTCATCCCTTACAGGCTGAATTTCAGCTTCTCAGTTCATTCATTGCACAATGAATTCCCCCATTGGGGGACAAATAAAGTTTTGAACTGAACTGTATATAATAAAAGCTTTAAATCCTAATTAATTAGGATAGAATTATTCAGTGAAGTGCTTTTTAAATGAAAGATCTGCTTGTCGATCGGTGAAAACAGAACCCGACTTACCGAACACGGAGGAAGGTTTAAAAGAAAGCCGAGCAGCAAACTTCCCACCTTTCAGACGTCAACGATATTGAAGCCACAGAGACTTTTAATTAAATGTAAATAAGAAGCAGCCTAAATAAAATCGTCTCAGGTTTATACACACTTTATGTTTCGCGTGAGAATAAAAGATCTGCGAATCCGATCGTGATGCTCTTTCTTTCCTCTGTGGCACTGAAATGAAAAAAATTAATAATAATAATAATAATAATAATAAAGTTTCCTGTTTGTGTTATTGTGTCTTACAGAGTTGTGTATCAATGCATATTGTATGTCTCTCCTAACATTTTATTTATTTAACTTTTCAGTGATATACTGTACATTTAATTCCATTTCGAGACAAACGTCCACGTAAAATCAGTGTCTCGGCAGTTCAGTCCGTATCCGTATCGAGTACGATGAATAAATAGATGACAAATAAACATTGTAATTTCTAAATAAACAAATAAACATTCTAAATAATCTTTCTCGTTTTTTTTCCATTTCTCCTGCAAAAAATGTAAAAACAAGCATTCGATATAGAATTCTCAGCTTTTTCTTATTTTCCATACTTAAATAATTAAAATCAAGGAAAAATAAATAAATAAATAAATAAATAAATAAATAAATAAATAAATAAATAAATAAGCAAATAAATAAATAAATAAATAAATAAATAAATAACCTGAAACGCTCTGTTTTTCTTCACAGAAAGTTCACTAGCAGGAGTGTAAAGGAACAAGAAAAGTGCAGGAAAAAATGGCACCATTGCGATAAACGATCATGACCGATATGTCTGCCATCTGGCCCAAATCCAAATTTCGCAAATTCCCCAAATTGCAAGACCATACCATGAGAAGGAACCACATGACAACTTCTGAGCAATGGTAAGATCTGGGTTGATAAATTATCTATAATTGATGCTCCTTCTTTAGTTATCCAGTAATAAAGACAATTAATGGGTAAATTCAGACAATAAATCATTTTCATTTTGTATTTTCAGTTTCAGTTTTTAAACTGAAGCAATATTAGCATTTTCAGCAGTCGTTAGCAATATGCGGCATTCGGCATCTGGCAGTATAATATTTCATTAGATTCCAGAAACATCTGTCGGAATCTTGTCTCTAAAACAAGCCCTCAGATATTCAGTGGTGAAAAGTGATGTAAACTATGAGAGTTTAAAATCCATCCATATTCATTTAATAAGACTCTGTGTCAGTGTCTTGCTTTATTCAAGATGACCTTTTTGTGTTGCCAGATTCCTCTTGCTCACACACACACACACACACACACACTTCATTCCATTCCTCTTAGCGTGTGTCGCACTCCCCAGCTTGGCGAGCGACGCTTAAAATTCTTGTCTTGATTTGTTCTGAGTTTTCCTTCATGCTTTTGTTATTGTTGTGGTTCGTCCAGTGTTACATCTGCAAAACTTCCTGTTCTATTGCTTTTACATAATCACACTTTCTGTTCCTGGTCTTTTTGTGTTCTTGTTACATGTTGTTTTAATTCTCTGGCGCTGATATCTCAAAAAAGTTGACTAAATTCTGTTATTCCTACACCAAACAAAATCATAAAGCCAAAGTCATTCAATCCTACAGTATAAAATGTTACTAAACATCTGTTACTCAACACATATTATGTTAAATCGAACAATGCCACTTTTATGGCTCCTGACATTGATTGGAATAAGCATTCATAATGTTTAGCCTTATGTAGGTTTATGCCAGCATTCTTGAACTAGTCTTGAACTTATGAAGTGTCGCAAAAGCTTCTGAAAGAAACCTTACTGAGATCATAGTGTTTAAAAAGATTTCTGACATCTAAACACCGATTATTTAGTACCGCGTGATAAAGCGGTACTAAAATGCAGCACAACAACACGCTCACTAAACAGGATCCAGAAAGGGTGCCTTTTCATGTTCATACAGTATGTTTCCTCCTTTCTTTTTATTACAGGAAAAAGAACGTCCTTAAAGGATCCGGAAAGGGTCACACCAGACCTGTGTTTCAATACAGCTGATAGCACGCGCTCATTAACTTCCCGTCTCTTAATTGCCCTTTAATTCCCAGCATCACCTTAGATGAGGCAGTGGAGGGACTGAGTCAGCAGGATTGCCAGGTTTGTTGTTTTACAGAGATCCGATTTGCTGTTTAATCTTTTCTGTATGTTAATGGAGAGTTTTTAGCACAGAGGCTAGCCCCCCAGGCACCATAGCATTTTCTGGATGTAGACTGGGTCAGCACTGAATAACCACTGGACTAAATTTGGGTTATTTATTAATAAACATTGGGCAGTTTGAGATTAGTACAAAAAGCCTTGTGGTCCGGGTTAGGTCTGAACAATGTTTAGGCTGGTTTTAATGGGTTAGAACTGAATAGCCTTTGGACTGGTTTTAGATTTTTTTCTAAATGGCAATAAGACAAAAAATGGCAATTTTGTGTTAGTTCTGAATGGCAGCTTATCTGGTTTTAAGTTTGTTCTAAATGACAATTGGACTGGTTTTAAATTTGTTCTGAATGGTGATTGGATGTGCGCTGAGCTAGTTTTGCTTTTTTTTTTGAATGGCTATTGGACTGGTTTTGGATTTGTTCTAAATGGCTATTGGACTGGTTTTGGGTTTGTTCTAAATGGACTGGTCTTGGGTTTGTTCTGGATGGCTATTGGACTGGTTTTGGGTTTGTTCTGAATGGCTATTGGACTGGTTTTGGGTTTGTTCTAAATGGACTGGTCTTGGATTTGTTCTGGATGGCTATTGGACTGGTTTTGGGTTTGTTCTGGAAGTGCACTGAGCTTTTTTTTTTTTTTTTTTAATAGCTTTTGAACCTGTTTTGAGTTTGTTCTGAATGATGATTAGACTAGTTTTGTGTTTGTTCTGAATGGCAGTCGGACTGGTTGGAGGTTTGCTCTGAATAATATTTAGATTAGTTGTGGGTTTATTCTGACAGGCCATTGGACTTGATATATTAGTTCTAAATGGCTGAGTTTGGGTTGGTGCTGGGTTTGTAGTAACTGGAAAGCCACTGCATTAAAAAAATGTTTACTCCGATGTAAAAATATAGCCAATAAGAAGAATATATGTAGACAAACCACTGCCTTCCATCTGCATGTATCTTTAATATACATACTGCAGCAAGCTACAGTACTTAGTGAGCAAGCCAATGAACCTCTGTACATAACTGTTTTATATCTACTACAGTCTCCTGCTCATAAGCGATGGGCATTTCTGAGTCAGAAAGGAAAGTAAATTAGAGCGTGTGGCAGTAATGAAACAGGGCCCATACTTCAAAATGCTTGAGGGCATGTTCTTCCAAATGACTGTCAGAAGAACAGTTCTGCCTCAGAGCATTTTAGCATCCTGAACATGAGGTATAATAAGCAACATGTGGCAAAGAAGCAACAAAGCCTCATATCAGTGTAATGGCCTTATGACTACTGCTTATTATGATTTTTTTTTTTTTTTGCAATTCCTGATTTTACTGAGTTACAGAAGTCTGTACTGGTGGCTGAATCATATGGCATTACCACAATAGTTCACTAAACATTAGCTAATGTCACAGTGAACCTGAATTTGTTTTACCTGCAAAATAGGTAAGATAAAGAAGTTAAACTTATGTACCTTAGGCATCTAACCTTCTAATATATTGAGCTAGGCCCTTAAGGTAAAAGTAAAGCTAACTTTGTAGTAGCATAACTAAGCAATAATTAGATTTATCCAGCTAATTTAACGTTAGCTAACTAGTTGGCAATCTAACTTTGCTTAGTGTCGCATTTCCGAACCTCGGAAGCCCTGTCAAAGCTGTAAAACTATTATATCTTGCAATTAAACTAGCTAGGCTAATCAGTACATCAAGTCATAAACAGAATGTGAAATAAACAGAATGTGGTGATGTCAGTGGATGAAGTCTGTGATTGGCTGTCACTTAGCAAAATCAGGAAGTGAAATCTTATTAGCTCTAGATTTGATATCATGGGTGTGGGAAACAAAACACAAAACTTACCGAAAACTTTGCCTGCTCCACCTTGGCAAGCTAAAGACAAAAGTTCCTGAGATGTTAGAGTGAGTCCAAAAATATTTATAATGTTTATAAAGACCAATGTAGAGATTTCACAAATTTACCACGGTACAGTATTTAAAGTAACCAATACAATTGGAAATGCCATTAAAATCGGTATGAAATAACCACACATTAATGAACACACACTAATTTGTGTGTAAATCTGTTAACTATTTAAAGCAAAGCAGGTACACAAGTTATTTGCTTAAAATAAAATGCGTATTGACATTTTTAACATCAATAACCAACATCCGTTCGTTCACTTCCAGTCACTTGGCTCCCGACAAAGTGTTTTATTGATTAGCCCCTGATCATTCGTGCGACCGCTGAGTTTGTCGTTTCTCCCACAACTAGAAGGTCCACACCAAAATATCCTGACATTTTCCTTCTCACCTTCCTGCTTACATGTTTGTGTGATTGATAGGTGCTAGCGGAGACTACAGCCAGCCAAGCGGAGCCATATAAGGCAACGCATCCCTGTGACGTTCTGTCAGAGCTCTGCTTTAGGTCACACTGAAGTAATTCTCAAACACGACAGCTTTTCTCAGCTTCAGGTCAGTGCTTATTCAGCACTCACGCTATCTCAGGCATCATTGGGCATCAAGGCAGGATACACCATGGACGGATTGCCAACCCATCGCATGGGCACACACACTCTCATTCACTCTCACACTCACACACTACGGACAATTTTCCAGAGATGCCAATCAACCTACCATGCATGTATTTGGGCCGGGGAGGAAACCGGAGTACCCGGAGGAAACCCCCGAGGCACGGGGAGAACATGCAAACTCCACACACACAAGGCGGAGGTGGGAAGCGAAGCCCCAACCCTGGAGGTGTGAGGCGAACGTGCTAACCACTAAGCCACCGTGCCCCCCACGCTTCATCACGTCATTGTATTTTCTCCAGAGGTCTTGCATAGTTATCGGTATAGTTCAGAGAAAAATCGGTATAGTTTCAGAGAAATCAGTTCGCCACAAACAAAAGTAAGGATTAAAATGAACCTCGAAGATTTTTTAAAGGTTCTTTAAAAGCTCATCGAGTAACCCTCTAAAAAGGGTTCTACCTGGAACTCTTGCTAAATAGAGTTTTTCACATTGGGTTCTCTTACATGGCCATTTAAAAAAAGAAAAAGAACCGGGTGCTGGATCAGAGCTAGTGCTAGTGCTGGTTCAAAGTACCTTCTAAGAACCGGTTTGCTTTTCCACCGGCTAGAGAGCATCACAGAGCCGAGTCTGACGTCACTGTATACGTGTCACGTTACACAGCAACGTTAGCGCAGCAGCGGCAAACACAACAACAACAATGGCGGATTTTTCATGGCTTTGTGAACCTACATTAACATCCAAATGCGGCGAATAAAACATGTACGTGCAGCTCCATGTAATCTGTATACACGGAGGTTGTGATCGAGAAAGTACATAACGTTATTGTATCATTAACATAGAAAAAAAAGTTAGCCTTAGCATGCAGCTACCTACTATCATGTGTGCTGATAACTGATCATATTGTGGTAAAGTAAATGTGTATTAAACATTAGTATACTTAAGGTACATTATCAACTGCGCTAACAGTAGCCCCGCCCACAGCCCCGGACACAAGCAGTTCTTAAGTCTAGACCAGCAACGTTTTGGTGCTACTTAAGAACCACTTTTCCTGGTTCAGAGCCGGTGCTTTGGCGGTCGAAACAGAAAGAACTGGTTCTAAATTAGGCTCCGAACCTGCACTCAAACTGCCTCGGTGGAAAAGGGGCGTTAGTGTGTCCAAATGGTTCTGAGATCAAAAAAGGCTTTCTCAAGGGTTCTCCTGCTGGTTATTTGTTCTTGAATTCGGAATGCTTTCTAAGAAGAAAACATGGTATAACGTTCTAAGGACAGCCCACTTGACTTTGTAGCTTTCTGAAAAGGGTTCTTACTGAAAGGAAAACACTAAGTTGTGTAATTACCACGCATTAGTCTGTCCATTGTGCTCTCTCACTCTCTCTTTCACACTCTCTCTCTCTCTCACACACACACTCTTTCACTCTCTCTCACTCCCTCTCTCTGTCTCTTTCTCACACTATTTCACTCTTGTTCTCTCGTTCTCTCTCTCTCTCTGTCTCTCTCTCCCTCTCTCTCTCTCTCTTTCTTTCACTCTTTCACTCACTCTCTCTCTTTCTCTCACTCTTTCACTCTCGCCCCCCCCTCTCTTTCTCTTTCTCTCACTCTTTCACTCACTCTCTCTCTTTCTCTCACTCTTTCACTCTCGCTCCCTCTCTCTCTCTCACTCTTTTTCTCTCACGCTTTCTCTCTCTCTCTTTCTCTCTCTCTTTCTCTCACTCTCTCTCTCTATCAATCTCTCCCTCCCTCTCTCCTATTACGCGACAACAATTCTTAGCCTGTGCGTTTCTTCACCCCGCCGTAAAATATTCAGTAGTAGTAGCGAATCTCAGGTGACACGAGAAATCCTTAACCTCTGAACAGGAAATGAAATCACTTGTCTTTCTGTCACACACACACACACACACACACACACACACACACACACACACACACACGCAAACTCCACACAGTCCTGTGGGCTTTAATTACACACCACAGAACACAGTGACAAACACAAGTGCTACCTGATCTGCGCAACAGATTTGAGTTAACGCTCTGGGTTGCCTCCACTGACAGAACTGGCACTGAATACACACACACACACACACACACACACACACACACAGATGCAGAAGACAATCTGACTTCAGTTCAATCACATGCATATTTAATATCTCTGCTCCCTGAGGAGTGCCGAGTGTTTTCAGAGTGTTGTGTTCTAGAACGACGAGAAAAGAAAGAACTGAAGTGTTGTTACGTGACAGAGAAAATGTCTAATTGTTGACCTGCTGAAGATTTCTGTGAGAAGATGGAAAGTATGATGACGATTAACATTATGTTTATCATTATTATTATTTATGGAAGGAGTCTGCAGTGTCCGCACGTTACCGTCGTTTATGGATCATCTGCAGAACGAGTTCCTCTTCTCACTTACGTTACAGCAGATATAAACGGTCACTCCCTCACTAGCGTCTCTGTATTCCCTCTCGTGAAGTGTTTATGTATAAAAGAACACACAGACTTTCACGATAATGAGAAACTGTAAAACAATAAGAGTGTAAAAACATCCTGACTGTTCAAAATAAAAAAGATTCACCATGGCAGCAATTCTGCATCTTTTCTTTTATATTTAAGTAAGTGATAATATCCTGAATCTGGTCAAATTCATTTCCCATTTCTTTTTATAAGATTACAATAAACCAGATATAAAATTGTTAAATATTGTTAGGATGCACTTATTATTGTCAGGGTTCAGCACGGACTTTCGGCCACGTGTGTTCGTTGCCGTTCCTCGTCACGTGTCTGCCCCGCCTTCGTCTGCTCCTCCCTGTCACGACACCTGCTCCTCATTGTGTCATTATTGTCCTGTGTATAGATGTGAGCCGCGTTCCCGATGGCAGCGCGGCTTCATTAGTTACGTTTACCCTTCGTCATGTCTAGTCATTGTTTAGTCCTCGTCATTGTATGTTACTGTATTTGTCTTTATCATTTATTAAACCCCACTCCTTTGAAGCTATCCTGTGTACGGGTCTGCCTCCTTCCTCCTCTGGTTGTGACAATTATCAGGGATTTCAAAACGGTTTAACAGGTATTGCGTCATCGGGTAGGCGTGGCCTATTTGATAATCTAACCCTAACCGTAGTTTTTGGTTGTTTATTTGTTTTCTAAAATAGCTTAACTGTAAGATAATAAAGCATAATAGATAGGAATATATAATCTACCTGTATGACTGTTTTGTCCTTCATTATCCATCGTAGGTATGCTCTTTTTTTTTTTTAACCTAACCCTAACCTTTTACGTCATTGTAAGGAAACCCCTGGAATTTAGTGAATGGCAAATATTTTTAACAGTAACCCGAGGGTTATCCCTAACTCTAATCTTTACTCTAACCCTAATTCTAACCCTAACCCTAAACACTAACCCCAACCCCAACCCTAACTCTAAACCTAACCCTAACTCTCCAACCCAGCCCCTAAACCCAACCCCATAACCTTTTCCCAATTCCTAACCGTTGACCTCTATCCCAAAACTCCACCCACCAAAACTAGCCACTAACCCCATCCCCCATCCCATGCCCTAAACTCAACCCCTAATTCAGACCTCTGACCCTAACCATAACCGGTAACCCTCAACCGCTGATGGTGGATCCTTAAAGCTTGACTCTGATCTCTATATAGAAACATAATCTACAAAACAAACAGCAACAAAAACAAAACTAGAAATAAAAATGACAAAATTTACAAATAATCAAAAAGAAGAACAAAAGGCAAATTGTTTTATCTTTCACAGCTTTCTCATCTTTTTTGCTTTTAAGTTTGTCCTGTAGTCCACCAGCTGTTCCTTCGTCCATATTCGACTCCCGCTAATGTTTCAGCGTGACGTATTTCCCCGTCGCTACGCTGCACACAATTGGGTGTCTGTTGCGAGGTCATTTGATAATCATAGATTTGGTCTAATTGTTTAATTGTAATCTCTTGATATAGTTAGAGATAATTATTTTTATTTATATTTTAGGTATGAAATTGACAAAAATGTCATTTTTTGCAGTTTTGTTTAAAAAAAAAAAAGTTCATTACTGTAGACGATGAAAATAATCGCCACACAAGTGTAAGTTGTTACTATAGAAACGAAACTGGCATTATTAAAACACACATGTCATCTTAATTTGTCCTGCTGGTCTGTTATCTCTTTTACACACACTCACACACACACACACACACACACACACACACACAAAACACATGTTCAGGATTCATCGATTGTAAATCGTCCGCCTCTTTGAAGCCTTGTGGAACGTTTCCACCATTTTAAGCTCTACGCATCGCCTCCGCTTCAAAAGATCCTCGGATCTGATGCGTCTGATTGATCTTTTCTATTATAGGATGCTTTTGTGAGCATGTGTGATGAGCGCTCGCTATAAATTCTTAGGATTACACACGTCACACAGGAGACGCCAGACACGGAGTAATTTCCTGCAGTTAAAGCCTGGAGGACTGAGTACACAGAAAAAAAATGGTCTGGGATTAGTTTATCAGCAGAATCGAGTGAAAAAATAGTTTCACTTAGTTTCTTGCAGTTTGTTTTATTTGCTAGCTTGGATGTTTGTGTCACATGATCACCTGATACAGCTGGAACCTAGCTCAGTTTGGGGAGAACCAAATTTCCAGCAACAATTTGAAAATACAATAAAACAACAATCGCAATGTCTACTGTTTTTGAACGTATTTAGTTTTCAATGTGAAGCAACATCTGTATTGAAAACCATCAGAGAAAGATCAGACCTGTAATCAGGTCTGTAACGTCCTCAGCGGTGGACGAAGAACAGCACGGTGACCGGTCCAAAAGAGGAGCCAACCCTGTGACCGTTTAATCCTGTCCTAATAAAGGAAATGTCTTCATTTGCAAAACATTAAATGGGCTTTAACTGAACCCTTTTTGAGTCAGGACTCCTTCTGTTGATAATCTTACACTGAATTTTAGTGGGGGGGGGGGGGGCACACAGTGGTTTAGTCGTTAGCACGTTCGCCTCACACCTCCAGGGTTGTGGGTTCGATTCCCACCTCCGCCTTGTGTGTGTGGAGTTTGCATGTTCTCCCCGTGCCTCGGGGGTTTCCTCTGGGTACTCCGGTTTCCTCCCCGGTCCAAAGACATGCATGGTAGGTTGATTGACATCTCTGGAATATTGTCCGTAGTGTGTGTGTGTGTGTGTGAGTGAATGAGAGTGTGTGTGTGCCCTGTGATGGGTTGGCACTCCATCCAGGGTGTATCCTGCCTCGATGCCCGATGACGCCTGAGAGTTCAGATAAGCGGTAGAACATGAATGGATGAATGAATGAATTTTAGTGTTGAAGAGAAATCTGAGCTGCTTTTTAGATGAACAAACACTTGATATCAACATTTACTCTGCAGATACAAACATCTGTGGGGGAAATAAAATAACAGTTTTTGTTTTTCTGGATCTTTTCTCTGAATATGAACCTCTAGTATTGTAGAGAAAATAGTGATGAAATAGTGATGAAACTCTACAAAATCCTGAGTGTATACTTTCATTTGATCTTCATATTAACATCACTGTGGAGCAGAGATGGGGGACTCGAGTCATATGACTTGACTCGAGTCAGACTGAAGTCGCAAATAGGAGACTTGAGACTTGCTTGACAAATATTAAAAAAGACTCGACTTGACTCTGACTTGACATTCGTGACTTGAGACTTGACTCGGACTTGAGTTAAATTATTCAAAGATGGGGGACTCGACTTGACTCGAGTCAGACGGAAGTCGCAAATTTGAGACTTGCTTGACAAATATTAAAAAAAGACTTGACTTTGACTTGACATTTGTGACTTGAGACTTGACTCGGACTTGAGTTAAATGATTCAAAGATGGGGGACTCGACTTGACTCGAGTCAGACTGAAGTCGCAAATAGGAGACTTGAGACTTGCTTGACAAATATTAAAAAAAGACTCGACTTGACTTTGACTTGACATTCGTGACTTGAGACTTGACTCGGACTTGAGTTAAATGATTCAAAGATGGGGGACTCGACTTGACTCGAGTCAGACTGAAGTCGCAAATAGGAGACTTGAGACTTGCTTGACAAATATTAAAAAAAGACTCGACTTGACTTTGACTTGAGGCTTACTCGTGACTTGCACATGTGTGACTTACTCCTACCTCTGCTGTGAAGTGAGACACGAGTAAGACGTTCAATCGTCAATATGAACACAACAAAACTAGTGTCTGAGGAAAAAGAGTTGGTCTGAGATTCTTTGCTCGGTCTTTTGCTCAGGTTTAGTAAGTCACAGCTCACTTATTTCTCGGTTGCATTATTTACTTCCTGTCCTTGTAAACGGATTACGCTCTAACACCAGTGACTAGCATCCACAGCTGACTAGAGACCAGTTTCTGTGTTTCTAGACAACGGCATGTTCCAGATTTCTGGCCACGCCCACGTCTGATTCTTCGACTTTGGATTCGGCCCACAAAACGTCACCGCGGCGACGCTTTCTTTAGTAAGATTGCTCTTCCCCTCATATGCATGGGGAAACTAGACGACGGCTCGTCAAATTTATCTAGGCCGGTTTAAATGTCCTCTTAAGGAAGGGAAAACCTTCAGCACCAATAAGCCATTAATCTTCACGCTCAGGATTATAAATAAAGCGTAAACCTTTATTCAGTTCGATCCGTCTCTTCGGTTATTTGGGCTTTCATGCTTTTACTTTGCATTTATTAATCATCTTTTTTCCATCCTTCCTGCTCTGTCACTCTCTCTGAGGAGGAGGAGGAGGAGGAGGAGTACGAGGAGGATTGATGGTTATTGTGCCAAGCCATAAATACTCCTCTTTCTTCCTTCCTTCATCACTTCCTGTCTGGTTTGGAGGTCTGTTCAGACTCACAGCAGATCGATAACGACACCCACTGCCTTTGTTTCTAGCCTAGCTTAAAAAAAAAACCTGATTAATCTGATTAGCACCGTGTGAACATCTCGAAAGGACGCAGGACCCAGATACAGATCGTTGACTGAGACGAAGATAAGGTGAAATCGCACAGACTAACTGACTAACACAACGACTAGCTGCCTCTGTTGGGGGTATGTCAGCTAGTCTGGAAAAATCCAGCACCAGATTCTAGGCATATGGCTTCACAGTTCATTCTTCTTCTGTCTCTACCATTTTAATGTAGCTTAGGAAAAGGAGGCTGGTGTCAATCTACTGTATCTGTCAATCTTTGCTCTACGATTCTGCAGAGAATACAGAGAATTTCCGTCTGTCTACTGTTGGTGGAAGGTCATTTAGTATAAATGCTCCTCAATTATGGAATTCGCTGCCTCCTACACTACGAAACATCACATCTGTGGGTGCATTTAAGTCCCAGTTAAAAACATATCTATTTAACAAGAATTTCGGAGAATGCAATTATATGTATTGTGTTGTGTATATGTAAGTGTCTGAATGTACTGTATTTTGTGAAATGTAAAGCGACCTTGAGCTATGGAAAGGCGCTATATAAATAAAACTTCTTCTTCTTCTTCTTCTTCTCATTCGTTTTGGTTCTGCCGGAAGCTGCACAGGTTTTGGTGAGATATATTTGCTTGGTATTCTGCAGCATGCGATCAGGTTTTCCTACCTGAAATGGAATTGTCCATCTTTGGCTGCTCTGATACAGGTTCATTGTTGCCTTAGCTACGGTGGCTGAGAAGTGCAAAACAATGAACAAATCCGAAAACAAATGAACAAATCCGAAAACACAACGGCAAGTCAGACAACGCAGGAACGGCAGGTATCGTTTGTGAATTGAAACTTACCGATCATCGGACGAGACACCTGTCACTCAAGATATACAGGTATGGAATCTTATGTGTAATGTGTAAAGTTCTCCGTTTAAATGTAAGAAAATAACAGAATTAATCCACAGTAAGGACAATACATTTTGTACACGTTTACACACACATTCCAACGTTTCCCTGCGGCAGACTGTTGAACTTCATGTATACCTTGAGTGACAGGTGTCTTGTCCAATGATTGGTAAGTGTTCCAATCACAAACTATACCAACCTCTTCCCGGTTGTCTGAATTGTCGTCGTGTTTTCGGATTTGTTAATGTGTTTCGTCCAACGATTCAGACAACCCGGAAAAGGTAGGTATAGTTTGTGAATGGAAACTTACCGATCGTTCGACAAGACACCTGTCATTCAAGATATACAGGTGAATGAATGGTGTCTCGTCCGATGATCGGTAAGTTTCCATTCACAAATTATACCTACCTCTTCCGAATTGTCTGACTTGTCGTTGTGTTTTCAGATTTGTTAATGTGTTTTCGGATTTCTTAATTTGTTTTCGGATTTGTTAATGTGTTTTCAGATTTTTAATGTGTTTTCAGATTTTTTATGTGTTTTCGGATTTGTTAATGTGTTTTCGGATCTGTTAATTTGTTTTCGGATTTGTTAATGTGTTTTCGGATCTGTTCATTTGTTTTCGGATTTGTTCATTTGTTTTCAGATTTTTAATGTGTTTTCAGATTTTTAATGTGTTTTCGAATTTGTTAATGTGTTTTCGGATTTCTTAATTTGTTTTCAGATTTGTTAATGTGTTTTCGGATTTCTTAATTTGCTTTCGGATTTGTTAATGTGTTTTCGGATTTGTTCATTTGTTTTCAGATTTTTAATGTGTTTTCGGATTTGTTAGTCTGTTTTCGGATTTGTTCATTTGTTTTCTAATTTGTTAATGTGTTTTCAGATTTTTAATGTGTTTTCGGATTTGTTAATCTGTTTTCGAATGTGTTAATGTGTTTTCGGATTTATTAATTTGTTTTCGGATTTGTTAATGTGTTTTCGGATTTATTAATTTGTTTTTGTATTTGTTCATTTGTTTTCAGATTTTTTCATGTGTTTTGCACTTCTCGGCCACCGTACTTGCATTTACACCCAACCCCAACATCACTTGCAGTTGGTGTAAATGCTGTGCATGGTGGTGTCCAAGGGAATTATACTGAGGATGTGGAAGTCTAGGCTTCCCCATGTTTTCAGAGACGGCTTGAGGAGACGTTCTGTCTTACATCTTGAGAAAATAAGTGTCTTAAAAAAATTTCAGCCTGGACTCCGTTCCTCCAACATTTACATGACAGAGGAATTTCAAGATTTTGACTTACTGTATGTGCAATATTGTGATTTTTATGTTGACTTTATGATCCTTTTTGTGATTAGTCTTTCTCCTTTCTACGTCCCTCTTCTGTGTCACACGTCATCCCACTCGTTGTACATGTGTGTTGTACAGTACATGTGTAAACCAATAATGTCTTCATCATCAGCTTAAACACACGTGCAGGTCACTTTACTTAGGACCCAAGTACGAGTCGTTTTCACGTTCACAGGAATCACCGCACAGCAGCATCGCCGTGTGCTTCCTGGTCCACGTGACCGCTTTCACATTAAGGACTTTTCCCACGAACGCAGCTCTGTTAAACCGTGTGAAAGATAATAATCTCCATGGGATCATTTTTAGATTATCTGCCAACAGAATAAAGCTTGAAATGAGGAATATTTAACAGATAAGGAATAAGGAATATTTAATAGATAAACGTGTCTGTGTTACACGACATCCTTAAGCAGTGTAAAATCATACACGTTTACTGATGTGTTTTCTTTTTTTTTTTTGGCATGTGAAAAAAAAAAATACTATAAAAAGCCCAAGAAGCTGGAAGAATTATTATTAGACCATGTGTCAGTGTTGAATAAGTGCAGTTTGATGCATCTTTGCTGTTTTTTGTTTTGTTTTTTTGTCAGAATTTAATAGCACTAACGAAACTGTTTAAACAGTACATAATAATACAATACATCATAAAACGTTTTAAATCATTTTTTTTGAACCGTAGAGAAAAAAAGGACAAATTAAGCCATCCTTAAAAATATTTTGGTTTGCAGTAACAGTAAAAAAAAAGGGTCAGTAGGTAGGTCTGTATATTTTTTTTCAAGTTCCAATGTAAAAAAGTACAATTTAGGTGACAGTGATTACGTAGGTATGACTTTAAACTAATTAGCATATCGTGATGTCACCGACTGGGTCTTCATCCCGTGCCTTCGGGCGCATCATCGCAAACCTTATTTTGATGCTGGACAGTTTTTCCAGAACTTCGTGCCAAGTTAAGTGACGTGACATACGGCTAAGTACGGTGAATACTCAGAATTTGTTCTCTGCATTTAACCCATCCAAAGTGCACACACACACCGTGAACACACACACAGAGCAGTGGGCAGCCATTTGCGAGGGGTAGCCAATGGGTAGCCAATTTTTTAGATGTATTATGGCACCTGAACTCGTTAATATTATTTTATTGCTTTTGTATTAGTCGTTTGAAGAGTAAAAAATAAGGTCGCAAATTTACAACCGACAAGTCGGTCGGACTTAAAGCAAAAAAATAAATTAAAAAATGGAGTCGGCCCTAAATTGACAGGGTTGGTCGGGTTACGGCAAACAAGAATATTTTTAAGGATAACCTTAATGACAAAAATGTCAATACATTTAGAATTTGACAATTTCGTCCAGAATCACTTCAAGCCCTGACGTCTGATGTTAATAGAAGATAGAAGAATTAGTTTTGTCACATCTACATTACAGCGCAGTGAAATTCTTTCTTCACATATCGCACTTTTGAAGGTTGGGGTCAGAGCACAGGGTCAGACATGATACAGCACCAATGGAGCAGAAAGGGTTAAGGGCCTTGCTTAGGGGCCCAACAGTGGCAGTGCTGCTGCTTGAACTCCGATCCTTTGATAAATAACCGTGAGCCTTAACTGCTCTAGCCACCACTGCTTAACCCACTTCTCTGTCTTCCTGCTTGTCCTCATTACACACAGTGCACCAGGGCTGCTGTAAGGGCATCTGGAGCTGCATCGGTGTGACTCATCACCTCACTTTAATTATCTTTAAACCGCAGCTGTTTAAAAAAAAACACACTTCAATAAGACTTTCTTATATTTTCTTCCATTTATTAAAAGTGATGTTTTCTTCTATAGATACTGTATACTGTATAGGAATATTCCAGTTCTGTACCTACAGGACATAAAGTTCTCGTTACAGAATGAAACACAAGCCGCAAGTCTTCGGGATGTCTTCCTTCGCGGTCCCTTGTCAGCGAGACCAAATGGCGACGCCCACACAGACAATCGCCGGGGAAACACAGTTGGACGTATTGTTTGGCTTCGATTAATGACGGTCATAAATTTAATAACCACAAAGTGTAACCATGTAATAAAAAATAAATAAATAAATAAATAAATATTTAAGCACTTTAGCACTTTAGGAGACTGTAAAAGAGGACGACGGTGTCGAGTGTCCGTAGCAGTGCTCAGTACTTGTGCACAGGATGTACTGATTCACGACCTACATGTGCTGTTAGAGCTGGACTCATTATGTGGTTTAGTTTAATAACAAATCATCCGTATTCTAAACCCCAGACACACACTCTATATTTGTTTCGATAAAATTGACAGGTTTTAATTTATTCTCGTTACATTTCAATAAGAGAGAATTTCCTAACCACGTCTTTGCATATCACAACAACCAGAACATCTAAAAAAGCCTAAAAAATATTTATCTGTTACCATGGTAACGTTTTCCCCCACATACCTGAGACCGACAAAAAAAAAAAAAGTTTGCTTCATCACCTTTACAACACATTCTCATCTCGACACGTTTTATTTTCAGTTTCTTTTCTACTCTGTGTTATATAATTATATAACTGGAGTAATTACACACGCCGTCTGAAGTCACTGCGTTTTACTTTTCCGAGACTGTTTTTGTGATCCGAGCTTGACATGAATTTGAGAACAATACGCACTCACAAAAACCTCATTTCCATTTGTTTCCTCCTGCTTCACACATGACATGAACTCCTCTGATTGCACAGACTAATTAAAGAGCTTTTAGTACAATAATTCTAGAAGGATATTTCCCTGAGTGATTATAAACTGAACAGAATCTTGTGTTTGTGTGGTCAGAGGTTTCACACTGCTCCTACTGCCCCCAGGGGGGTAACACTGAATCCTGGCTCTTCAGAATCTGCCCTTGTGTCACATTGTACGTTCCCAAACCGTGCCGTAACCTTCTTCTCATTTGCATATTCACGCATCGACGACCCTGATTGGATAAATCCGGCGTGCGGCCGCTTTAAATAACGTCTCGTCTCACGCTTTCACGTCGGTGAGGAAAAAAGTTTGTCTCTGTGCTTCTGCACCCGAGCAGGTTCTGTTATCTTTCACAGCTTTCTCATCTTTTTTGTCCTGTTTAACTTTGTCCTGTAGTCCACCAGACGTCCCTTTGTCCGTATCCGACTTCCTCTAATGTTTCGGCGTGACGTATTTCCCCCTCTCTACACCGCGCACTTCCGTGATGTTCGCCGTTTTGTCTCCTGACTCTATCTACAGAGTCGTTTCTGTTAAGTGTCTCTACATCCTGGTTTTCACCTGATACGAGGCACAGAGGCGCTGTTCGGGTTCCGATTGGGTTTCTGTTGCTAAGCGACCAGCCCTAAAATTCTAACAGCGCGTGGTTTCACATTGTACACGTTCAACACCTCCGTGTGGAGTTAACACCGTAAAAGCCGAGCTGACTCTGATTAATAACCCCTGAGGACAAAGACCTGCTTCGTGACCTCACTACTACATTACACTTCTGAACCCTTCCTCTACCCTGGGGGTAAAAGCCCTTATATGTTTATGCAGTATTGTTGTTACAAATCTTATTTAATTTTTTTATTAAATAAGACTTGAAGACTCGATTTGTTTGCTTGCTGTTTATTATCTCTGTTGTTTATTTCTGAATTGGCTTTCATCACATTTGCGTGCCCTCTTTCTCTCACACTCCATTTCGATTCACTGAATTTGCAATGGCTTTGCGTCCGACCCTTTTAACAGCCTGAGCTCATTAACAAGCGATCTCATTTACCCATCTGTCAAATATTACCCTGCTAATACACCCACACACCCACACACACACACTCTACATTAAATACATTGCTTTTCTGGGATATCTATATTTTACTGCTGTTTTTTTCTCCCTTGATTGGGTTCATCTACACATGTACAGCATGAACACGACAGTCGCGCCCGAATCTGCACCAGAATATGAACGCACACAAACTCTCAAGCACTTCACATTTGTTGAGGAAGTGATCTGATCTGACCGAACAGGAGAACAGGAGAAAGCTGTAATGAGTGCAAGGAACAGAACACTGGAGCATAATCAGACACTCTCTGACCAATCAGAGGACAGTTTACTGACACCTGACTTTCATTAACATGTTTTGGTACTCTTTGAAGTTTTGAAAAAAAAAAAACTGAGCCACGTTGTGAAGTCTACTGTTTCAGAACAAATCTCATTCTCTCCCTCTTTTTCTCTCTAACTCGCTCCCTCTCTCTCTCATTGTCTCTCTCTGTTTTGCTTCGCCTCTCTCTCCTTCCCTGTTTTTCTTTCTCCCTCTATCTCTCATTCTCGCTCTTTTTTTTTTACTTACAGGTGGACATCTGCTCTGAGCCTTTATCTATCCATATTAATATCCTGAGCTCATAAATAAGGGATCTCTTTCACCCATTCAATACCCTACACACACATACACACACACACACACACACACACACACACACACACACACACACACACACACACACACAGAGATACACGTCTTTGCAGGTGAACCTCAAGGAATATTGAGAGCGCTGTGAGTAATAAACATTTCGGACATTTCGGAAGAAACAGTTATAGCTAGAAATAGATAATTTAGCTAGTAGTTAATATTGTTAGATAGCTAGCTTGTAATATATTATATAGCTTTTAATGGTAGCTAGTGCTAAATTGTTTAGATGGCAGTTAATTTAGTTAGCTAGCTAGCTGAAAGTAGATAACTTGGCTAGAAGGAGATAATTTAGCTAGCAGTTAATGCCTGCAGTTAGCTTCCCAATAAGCGACAGATAACGTAACTAGCGGTTAATGCTAGTTAGATAACTAGGCTGTAATAGATAGCTAGCAGTTAATGAAATCTAGCCAAAGAGCATTAATTGAAACACCTTCTTGTTAAATAACATTAATTAAATAGCATATATTTAAGATTTGCCAGAACTGATCACCTGCAAAGTGTTTAGAAATTCATGCTAATAAATCTCTGACAATCGGGCTTCAAATGTTCTCACACAACTTCACCATTACCTGCTATACAGTACAATTAAACACCTCCCTTAGGCTCTGCCCACACCTTTATATTCCTATATTTTGGCACTGAAATTGTTTTGGACTAGACAAGTGTTTGTGCTCTTTTGTGAATCAGTGTAAACTGGTTTATTCCTGTTCTGGTTTTGTATGCTTGTTGTGTACTAGGACTCGGGTTGTTACTTTGTGATCTCAAAACCTCATAACATTCGTTCGTCTGGAGCTCTTTACAACCTTGTTTTTTTTCTGTCAGTAGGGCGGCACTTTTATGTAACGTCCCCTGTGGTCTAACTGGCCAGATTCCAAACAAACTGGGTGTAAATGTAGAACGTTTGCACAGCGACTGCAGACGACTGCCTGCTATGTCGGACACGTAGCGCGACTGAGCCCCACTGACCCTCTTTATAGAAGTTTCCAGAAAGTACTATGTTATCGATACAGAACCAAAGCACTCAGATCACCTAAGGTTCGACATACACATTAAACACATGCTGTGCTTGTGTGTGTGTGTGTGTGTGTGTATGTGTATGTGTGTGTGTGTGTGTGTGTGTGTGTGTGTGTGTGTGTGTGTGTGTGCATGCCAAATCAAAATCAGTCCGTAAAACGATTCTGTAATAACATTTACATTAATACACACAACATTATCTGTATTTATTTCTATTTAGCTGGCTAGCTAAGAAAAGAGACTTTAATATTGTATATTTTAAGCTAGTGGACAAGTTTTGTAGCAAACTAGCTAGCTTAGCTTATATTTTGTGAAGATTGGTGGTGAAATGGTTGCTAGCTTTTTTGATACACTTGTCATTTGGTAAAACCAGGATGATTAATGTTCTAACGCTGATTTATGGCTAGTTTTCCTTAATTAGGTAAACATCACTTAGCTTTGATTAGTACATCCAATTCACTGAAGCTTAGCATTAAAAAGGTATTTTTATTAAACAATATTATAAATTACGTTAGCATACAAACCACACGGTCTTACCTACAATCATATGGTTGCAGACATCGCAGAAGTGCGGCTTCTTGAAAGTGTGCTCCAGGAAGGTGTGAGCCGTCGGGTCAGGTGGACGTGGTGCACGTGATGGCGAGCAGATGGTCAGGGGAAGTCCAGATGGCGTTATGGGAGGTGGAGACAGGGGTGGGAGGTAACAGGACTCGAGCGGAGCCGACATAGACACGCCGATGGTACTTAGCTGCCCCGTGCTGCTGCTGTTGCTAACCTCAGGACACGGATGATGGAAGAAGTTGTCGGCACTTTTGCTGCGGAGGCTTTTGGTCCTGAAGGAAAGTGAGCGCTTCAGCTTCTGTAGCTAAAAGAGAAACAGGGGGGAAAATATGTGATACCTTTTAGGAGTATTATGTGAAAAAGTTCCACTTCCTGAGCTAATGTCTTCAGATCTGTAGCTATCATGTGGTTTGATCTGCTAGCATGTAGTTTGTTCAGTTAGCATGTAGTTTGATGAGCTAACGTGGTTTAATCAGCTAACATGTGGTTTGATCAGCTGGCATGTAGTTAAATGAACTGTCATGTTTTTAGCTAAGCTAGCATGTGATTTAATCAGTTAGAATGTAGCTGGATGAGCTAGCATGTGGTTTTATCAGCTAATATGTGGTTTGATCAGCTAGTGTGTAGTCTGATGAGCTAGCTTGTACAGTTCATTTGTGGTTTGATCAGCTAACATGTGGTTTGATCAGCTAGTACGTCATTTGATGAGCTAGTACATAGTATTACGAGCTAGCACATAGTTTGATGAGCTAGTGCGTAGTATAACGAGCTAGTATGTAGTTTGATGAGCTAACGTGTTTGATCAGCTAGCACGTAGTATAATGAGCTGCATGTACAGTAGTATAATGAGCTTGTACATAGTATAATGAGCTATCATGTAATATAATAAGCTACTACGTAGTTTGATGAGCTATTATGTAGTATAACAAGCTAGTATGTAGTTTGATGAGCTAGCTTGTGTTTGGATTATGAAAATTATTTACATAAACTTAAAGGTCTGGATAAAAAACATCAGGGAACCTGCTACACAAGCCATATTAGTCCAGTTGCTGAATTACCACCATTTATTTTACATAGTAAACATTAGCTGTATGTAATCCAGAACATGCACGCAACCAGAAATCACAACTCTTACTATCCTGCTACACATGTGAGTAAAATGAATCAGATCAACCCAAAGGTGGCGCTATATCATAATGTATCTCATGAGCCACTAGTCCTACGAATAAAATTCGACCAGTCCTACAAATAGGATTCAAAAGTCTTGGAAGACATGTTTAGTACATGATGTACAGGATTACTTCAGAAACATGGCTGCCTCCAGCCAATCAGGTTTCAGCAGCAATTTCAGACAGTTATTACTATCACATGAAAGGTAAAGTATAATTACATTTATATTTACGTTTTCTGAAAAATAAAACTCTATTCTTGATGTCAGGTCTCCGAAGACGACTCTCGCCCGCTGCTGTTCCCAGAACAAATTTATCGAACGTCCCACTTCACCCAGCTAACGGATTCATCCTGCTGAAACCGAGGCTCTGTCCGGTTCGTATCCAGACTTCATCATCACAGCATAACGGAGGACCAACGTGGGTCCCACTTGCTCTGGAGTTATTAATGTAGCGCAGAGAAGGAAACAGGACGGAGAGAGATCGAGAGAGAAGACAGGTTATCATCTGTCTCTCCTGATACATAACCTCTTTATGAGCTGCACATTAACCAGGACATAAATCTCTCGTTTAAATTAGACGACAAAGCCCAGCAGGATTCTCGTTAGGCTAAAAAAGATCTCCCCTACGTTGTTAACCCGGGACGATTTAGGAGAGATTAGGTAACAGAAAATTAGGGGCGAAAATGAAAATGAACGTAGACACAGGCAGATGGATTAGTCTGATCCGGATGTCTCAGACGATGTGTCAGACATCATTCATTGACAGATGCTAAAATTTCAGGGCATTCATTCGATTCCCACAATGCACCGTGATAATGTACAATTTACCCATAATGAACTGCTTTGTGTAGTTCGATTCTCTAAGCATTTTTCTGATTCCATGTCGTTCATTTACTTCATTGTATTTACATTTGATTCATTGTTCGATTCATTTGATTCAGTGAACAGTGTGAGTGATAAGCACACACACAACTCGTACACAAATAAAGTTTACTATAATAATGTTTTATCTGATTCAGATCTATAATTTTGATTCAGTATTTATTAGTCTGATTCAGATCTCTTGCTGAAATTCATATTTATGTCTGATTCAGATCTATTATTGATTCAGATGAATCTGTGTCATCAGTCTGATTCGAATTCGCAAGTATCATTAGATTCATCACTGCAAATTTATTATCACTGCCTTTCTGACCTCTTGGGTCTAAATGAATTAACATGATTTAGCTTCATTAGTATAATTCAGCAGTAAGATTCGGATTCGATTCAGAAAAATCGAATCGAGTTAGTTTTGTAACTTAATCGTCTAACTCTAATGTATCACGCAGATGCTGCAGCTCAGACTGATTCAGATGCTTCAGTCAAAATCACATGCACGGTGATTCAGATTTACAGCATCATCGTGATTCAAACCTGCTTCAAATTTGTTTCATAACAATCTGATTAATGCAGTTTTTATTTGAGTCTGGTTCAGAAGCATCGGGTGATTCATTTCACGTCATGAACAAATTTCAGATTTATCACTGGTTCATATTGATCAATGCCGGCAAAAACGTGACACAAACGCGGCGACTGGTAACGTGTGTGTGTTAAGCAAAAAAAAAGTCTTCGCCGGCGCATTATCGTGACGATCGTCGATGTAGATCGACGTAAAAGTCGCATCAAATCCGCCTTGGGTGTTCACACTGCGGCCACATTGGAAAAAATCAGATTTGGGTCTGATTCACGACCACATATGGAAGTGGCCCAGATCTGATTTGAAAAAATCAGATCTGCGCCAGATTTGAGTGTTCACACTACTCCTGAAGAAGTCTGACCTGGTCACTAGACCCCAAAAAAATCGGATTTGGGCCACTTTTACCTGCAGTGTGAATGGGGCCTTGGATTCTAATTTATGTGTGATTCAGATACGAATCAGAACGATTCAGATTCAAAAACATTATTCAAAAGTATCGACAGGATTTACAATTCACTGATCAGTATGATTCAGGAACTGACTGTGATGTAAGATTAAACAAAGTGATTCAGATTTGTCAGGGTGATTCAGATTCAGATACGTTCAAATATATCAATTCGATTCAGATGCATCATTGTGATTCACATTTTCAGAATGAATAAGATTCTAAGTGTGATTCGGCTGGATTCAGCCGTGTTAGTGTGATTCAAATATATCTGTATGATTCGTATTTTTCAGTGTGATTCATATTAATCCAGACAATTCAGATTTAAAATTTAATTCAAATCTGAATGAATCGGTTGTATTTTGAATTATCGGCGTGATTCAAATTTATCACAAAAACATGATTCAACATTAAACAAGAGTCAGAATTCACTGACCAATTCAAATTCAGATTCATCACAACAATACAGAATTGATATATATCCATCTGATTCAGATTGATTCGCAAGGACTGGATTAAAGGAATTCAGATTCTAAAACATGACTCGTTAATGTGGTTCAGAACGCTCAGTGAGATTCACATCAGTGAGTCTTATTGAGATCGATTCTGATTTAGATCAAAGAAATTTACTTACATTTATGGCATTTAGGGTTAAGGGCCTTGCTCAGGGGCCCAGCAGTGGCAGCTTGGAGGACCTGGGGTTTGAACCCATGACCTTCCGATCAGTAGCTCAACACCTTAAACACTGAGCTACCACATCCCACGTTTTTGTTTTTTTTTTAAATAACAAAAGATTCAGATTATTAGCGTGTTTAACCCAAATTCATCTCATCAGCTGCTTTTGGCATGTGCTTGATAAGAGGTGTTACAATGAAGACAGAGAAGAGCAAACACACACACACACACACACACACACACACACACACACACACACACACACACACACACACACACACAGAGGTTCTCTGCCAAAGCTCTAGTTTTAAATGCAGAACTGGCTCATCTCGCCCAATCAGAGCAGGGCACTTAATCATTTATTTATCCATGCCCATGATTAATGATGTCCACCGGTGAGAGATGTAAGAGATAATGGTGTCTGCCAAATGCTATAAATGTGGAAGTTGAATTATGTTCATTCACAATATGTATATGTTGTGTGTATATATATACATATATATATACACACACACACACACACACACACACACACACACACACACACACACACATACACACACAGTTTTGTAAGAGTACATTTTATAACTCAGTCTGTGGAGGCATTAAACTGTCAAAACCATGTGTGAGAAAATGAGAGAGAGAGAGAGAGAGAGAGAGAGAGAGAGAGAGAGAGAGAGAGAGAGAGAGAGAGTGTGTGTATGTGTGTGTGTGTGTGTGTGTGTGTGTGTGTGTGTGTGTGTGTGTGTGTGTGTGTGTGTGTGTGTGTGTGTGTGAATTGAAACATGGCAATCAGTAAAAGATACATTCCTAACACACACTGCTGAATACTAAATAATTCAGACTCTGTGTGTGTGTGTGTGTGTGTGTGTGTGTGTGTGTGTGTGTGTGTGTGTGTGTGTGTGTGTGTGTGTGTGTGTGTGTGTGAATTGAAACATGGCACTCAGTAAAAGATACACTCCTAACACACACTGCTGAATACTAAATAATTCAGACTGTGTGTGTGTGTGTGTGTGTGTGTGTGTGTGTGTGTGTGTGTGTGTGTGTGTGTGTGTGTGTGTGTCCAGTGGTGGACAGTAATGAAGTAAATGTAATTTTTTTTACTTTAAAAAAAGACTTTTTACTTTAACTTTTTATTTAACTACTATTTTGCGAAATCCGTCGATTCTTTTAATTTGATTGGATAAAAACTAAACTGGTCGAGCACACGGCAAGCCACAGTACGGTTCAGCATTAGTGCAACCAGCATAACATTTTAAAAGTGCCAGTGCCTTTAGAAACGATGAAAGAACCTCCTGACTCTAACTTGCCACAACACCCGTGGCCTTATCTGCGTGCTTTTTTTTTTTTATAAGTCTTTAAAAAGAAGAAGAGAGAAGAGTCCTTCATTTTCAGTTACCTTCTCAGCCTGCCTCGGCCATGTACAATTTAAAAAAGAATTATCTTTACGAATCTAAGGAAAGCACGTAAAGCTAAGCCATTTTATTTCTGGTGGTCATTTTAAACGGAGTAATCTAACAGTAGCTTGCAGAAGACGTTTTTTGTGTCTGTTAAGTTAGTTGTTTTTACAGAAGTTTGCAGTTTTTAAAGCTGAGTGCTCCGATATTGTGAAATGACAATCAATCGATGTTAATTCTTTATGTTGGAATATAAATTCTGTTCCGACCGAGTTTTACGTGCAGCATATGATGCTTAAACTGTTGGCAGGTGGCAGTGTGCAGTGTTGTAATGTAACGGAGTACAAATACTTTGTTACTGTACTTAAGTAGAAATGTCACATATCTGTACTTTTAGGTTTAGCGAATCACTGCTCAGGTTTGGCTTAGTGGTTAGCACGTTCGCCTCACACCTCCAGGGTTGGGGTTCGATTCCCACCTCCGCCTTGTGTGTTTGCATGTTCTCCCCGTGCCTCGAGGGTTTCCTCCGGGTACTCCGGTTTCCTCCCCCGGTCCAAAGACATGCATGGTAGGTTGATTGGCATCTCTGGAAAATTGTCCGTAGTGTGTGAGTGTGTCAGTGAATGAGAGTGTGTGTGTGCCCTGTGATGCCTTGGCACTCTGTCCAGGGTGTATCCTGCCTTGATGCCCGATGATGCCTGAGATAGGCACAGGCTCCCTGTGACCCGAGAAGTTCGGATAAGCGGTAGAAAATAAGTGAGTATTGCCAAAGGAGGTGGAAGCACCTGCTGGAGGACTTCCCGTTATCGTAGACGATCACCCCGGCAATAATGGTGAACAGGGTGAAGAAGATAAACTTATACACCTGTGGCCGTATTTGCAAGAAATGTTTCTGTACATTGGGATGAAAGATTCTTCCTACCGGATGAAGTGCCTCTTATGCCTACCGAAAATGGCTGAAATTGTCAGTTACGCGGGATAAAAACAGACCCAAACGCAGGACAGCTAAACGAAAACAGGGATTTATTAACTTAAAAAAAAAAAACACGAAACAGGACAAAGACAAAACCAGACATGAAGACAATAGGATTCCGTGATGCACAAGGCAATGCGGCTCAGTTAAATACACAACACAATCAGAAACATCAGGAACAGGTGTGCAGAAGCAGGGAGGAAGAGACCAGGGCGGGGCAGACACGTGAACACAGAACGTAAACAAAAGCACATGGCCACAGTCCAGGCTGAGTCCTGACAGAAATTTTACTTTTTTCTTTTACTTCAAATACTTAAGTAGATTAAATATCAGAAAATGACTTTTGATACGTAAGTACAGTAAATATCAGATACTTTAAGACTTACCTAAAGGTGACTTTCACTTCTACCGAAGTCTTTTTCTAGTACGATACTTGTACTTTTACTCGAGTATTGCTTTCTAGTGCTTTATACAAACCTGGCAGGTGGAGTGGAGTGCTCCTTATTAACCGGGATTGTTTTTTTTTCCAGACGTTCAACTTCCAAAGCCTGAAAATGTACTCTGTTGCCTACATCTATAACACGCTAAAAGCACATAAAATATTTATTTTATTTGTCAAAGGGAGGGAGACTGGTCTCTGGATATGTAGTTAATATTTTGAACGTTTCCTTTTTTGCTGAGAAAACATGGTATCCACTTGCAGAGATATACTGAGGAATGTGGTAGCTCAGTGGATAAGGTGTCGGGCTACTGAACGGAAGGAAGGTCATGGGTTCGAAGGCCCTTAATCTTCTTTGCTCAGGTGTAAGTCACTCTGGATAAGGGTGTCTGCTAAATGCCGTAAATGTGAATATACTGCCCTAACAGTGCCAAATGGAGAGTGAGGAGGCTCCTTCAACCTCCAGGCATTGGAATCTGGTCACACAGAAGAATGTTGATCATGCAGTGTTGAATTTTGTTCCAAAGTGTGTTGGAAAAACCATCATTTACAGCTTTCTTGCACAATCTTCAGCCTAACACGTCTCTCACACACTACGGACAATATTCCAGAGATGTCAATCAACCTACCATGCATGTTTTTGGAACGGGGGGAGGAAACCGGAGTACTCGGAGGAAACCCCCGAGGCACGGGGAGAACATGCAAACTCCACACACACAAGGCGGAGGCGGGAATCGAACCCCCAACCCTGGAGGTGTGAGGCGAACGTGCTAACTGCTAAGCCACCGTCCCCCAGTTAAAGATTCAAAGAAGCCAAATCATTTTTAAAAAGATATCCAACTCAAATTTCATCTTGACATTCTCAGTTTGTTTAGGTTAGTTTTAAATGCACCGTGGAATTACTTTTTACATATTTTATATATATATATATATATTTTTTTTTTTTTTTTTAATTGTGTTTTGATTCTTAGCATCTGTGGAAATGTCCATTTCAGGCCTGGACTTACATCAAGGAGGAGGAGACTTCGAATCAAACACCAGCTGATGGTTCCAGTGCCTCTGAAGAAGAATACTTCTTTGCAAGCATGAAGCCTACTCGTAGTCAGGAAGGCATCAAGCGGTTAGATGGCTATCGATGCCTGCAAAGCTGATGGCAGAGAAAATCTCAAGTCCTTCCCAGCAGTCTGTAAGTTGTCTGTGAAGGTCAACACTTTCCTCACGACGGGGCTTATTTTCAGTAGCAGGAGGGCAAGAATAGACTAAAAAGTGCCGTAGACCATCGGTGCCGTTCTGTACTAGCACACTGACCAGAAGCAGAATTAATGGCATGCTGATTAATGATGTTTACTGCCACAAATTGTTCATTGCCATTTGAGGCTTGTTATTCTCGTACACGTCATTTGTGATGACAGTTTGTGTAATTTGTTTTGAGATGTCCAAGTTATTTCTCAGTGGTTATAGCTCAGTTGTTAAGGTGTTGGGCTACTGATCGGAAGGTCATGGGTTCAAACCACAGGTCCACCAAGATGCCACTGCTGGGCCCCTAAGCAAGGCCCTTAACCCTCAGGTGTAAGTCACGCTGGATAAATGTTGTCAATGGAGAGTGTGTTCCTTCTGATACAAAAACTTTTTTCTTTCTGCTTTAAAGACACAATTTCACACTAAACAATTTTGTGTGTGTGTGTGTGTGTGTGTGTGTGTGTGTGTGTGTGTGTGTGTGTGTGTGTGTGTGTGTGTGTGTGTGTGTTGAAGCCAAAAGATTTATAAAATTCTAAGATTTTTTTATGGCTGAATTGGAGCAAGCTTTCGATGAGAGCTGTCCTCGTGTTCCACACGTCTGAACGGAAGCCCAGTTTAAAACAGCTCAGGCTCCTCTGAATATCACACCTTTAACTGATGTTCTCTTCATTTCTCCATTTGTAAAATCACCAAATCCTGGGATGTTCGCTCCATTCGCTACATATGCAAAAGTGATGAGGCTAAAAGTTAAAAGCAGCGGCTTCGAAAAAACTTTTGGGTTCTTTTTTTTTTTATTAATGTTAAATAAACGTCTCTGTGTCAGTGAAGGTCTTCCATTCAAGCCCCTTAGATAGATGGGTAGATGTAGAGACAGATGGACAGACAGACGGACAGGTGTATTTGATAGATAGATAGATAGATAGATAGATAGATAGATAGATAGATAGATAGATAGATAGATAGATAGATAGATAGATAGATAGATAGATAGATAGTTCAATCTCTCTCTCTCTCTCTCTCTCTCTCTCTCTCTCTCTCTCTCTCTCTCCCCCTCTCTCCCTCTGTACAACAAACACACATAATAATTAATCCCGCAGCTAAAACAAAAGCTGAGTTATTTCCTCACACGCACACGGCCGTTTCCATTCAAGCCCCTTAGATAGATGGGTAGATGTATGTAGATGTTGGAATTTGATAGATAGATAGATAGATAGATAGATAGATAGATAGATAGATAGATAGATAGATAGATAGATAGATAGATAGATAGATAGATAGATAGTTCTCTCTGTCTCTCTCTCTTTCTCTCTCTCTCTCACTCTCTTTCTCTCCATCTTTCTCTCTCTCTCTCTCACTCACTCTCTTTCTCTCTCTCTTTCTCTTTCTCTCTCTCACTCTCTTTATCTCCCTCTTTCTCTATCTCTCTTTCTCTCTATCTCTCTCTCACTCATTCTCTCTCCCTTTCTCTCTCTCTCACTCTCTCTCACTCACTCTTTCTCTCTCTCTCTCTCTCTCTCTCACTCACTCTCTCTCTCTCTCTCTCTCTCTCTCTCTCTCTCTCTCTCTGTACAACAAACACACATAATAATTAATCCCGCAGCTAAAACAAAAGCTGAGTTATTTCCTCACACGCACACGGCCGTTTCGTTGTTTACGGAAAACCAGCTTAACCTAAACACTGGCTTCATCCACATGGGACGGAGATCGCACGTGCCACACGGCTCTCGTTACCGAAGTCGGGAAATGTGTGACTTGTGTTTTCTCAGGGAGATCAGATAAAGCTCAGACATTTAATCAGAACAATTGATAAGAACCTGGAGGTCTGGGGCGTGAGAATAGGATCATGAGTAATTTAGTGTAATTTCATTTCACGGTTTAATTGAGTGCAGGACTTTTGTTTCAGAGTCAGATTCTGGGTCAGATTAGACAAACCCTGTACCGTCATTCGGTCTGTCCAGAACCTGATAGGAGCCAAGGCACAAAGCACTGAAGTAACTGTACCTTCTTCTACTTAAATATCAATCTGGACGGAGTGCCAACCCGTGGCAGGGCACACACACACACACACACACACACACACACACGGGACAATTTTCCAGAGATGCCAATCAACCTACCATGCAGGTCTTTGGACCGGGGGAGGAAACCAGAGTACCAGGAGGAAACGCCCGAGGCACGGGGAGAACATGCAAACTCCACACACACAAGGCGGAGGCGGGAATCAAACCCTGACCCTGGAGGCATAAAGCGAACGTGCTAACCACTAAGCCACTGCACCCCCCCCATCTAAATCACTTAAATTACCTAATTTATGAGAATAATAATACTGTAATTAGTACTTATAATTACAGTTTAAATAAAGTTACTAGCTTGCTGAATTATGTAGAATAGAATTTTGATCAAATACAAGTGTATACAGGTGTAAATATTTACAATATGTATCAAATGCTTGCTGAACTACATAAATGAACAAACTAAACCTGCTATTCTGGACAGAATCTATTGTGTACGCCACCATGTTGAAAGTTTATGGACTCCACCAATCTGGGAAACTCACGTTTTCCCAGTCGTAATTAACAGCTTCCCAGTTGGAAACTTGATCATTCTGACAGCACGTAAACACAATTAAAAGTAATTATAGATGTGTGTCAAGCTCTCACAGGAAACATTGCAAATCAGAGCCAAATGCAAATGCCAAATACATATATTGACGCAAGTTAGTTAACTTAGCTTAGACTTAACGCAGCCCAAGACGTATGCACGCAGAAACAAAACGTGACATGGAACAATAACGAACAAAGACAGATACACAAGGGCAGGTATATATAGAGCAGCACGTTAGGAACAACAAGCAACAGTTGAGACAAAACATGACTTCAAATGAGCAGAATATCTGTCAGCACGCCCTCTGGTGGTCTGGCAGGGAATTGTCCCAGAAGTTCCTAACAGTGTGCTGTGAAAGTTAGTTGCGAAACAGTAACTCTGCTTCATCACACTGCCACTTTGTTTAAGAGTTTAAATCTGTACATAAATGATGCTCCACCCTCGCTGGCCCAGGATCGTCTCTAACTTAGTGATAAATCAGGGCGCACACGCGTAAATGTCCTTTATTGGTGTCAGCGATTTGCAGTAACGCACCCACACAGATGGCCGCAGCCTCAGTCTGTGAGACCGACAGCTGTATCGGCGAAGCTCAAACAGAGCCACTCTGTTCCCCAGGCGAGGACTTAATGAAATTAATCCACGCTAACGTTCTATCCAGGAGTCAATTCTACATTTCTTATAAATAATGCACTCCACATTGAAGATTAAACATGTTGTGGTTGTTGTGGTGGTGAAAATTGCATTAGAGTACATGCGCTGTTTGTTCTGCGAACGAAACAAGGACAGTTCTGAAGAGATCCTTTTGGGCCAACAAAAATGAGACCTGAAATGAGAAATGTCCTTTCTTATTGAAGCTCAGGGATCAATTTATATATTTAATTATAGACATGTTTTTACTTTGTACTTTAGTTATAGACTTATAGACTTCATAACGTCAGTGTTTATGTGTATATGTGTCATTGTTATGTTATGTTACAGTATACCATGTAAAAGTATGTTATGTGATGCGATGTGATGTTGTGTTATGTTGTGTTGTGTTACAGTATACCATGTAACCGTATGTTATGTGATGTTGTGTTATGTTGTGTTGTGTTGCGTTACAGTATACAATGTAACAATATGTTATGTGATGCGATGTGATGTTGTGTTATGTTGTGTTGTGTTATGCTTTTTATATGTTGTGTTACGTTATTTTTTGTTATGTTACAGTATACAATGTAACATTATGTTATGTGATGTGATATTGTGTTATGTTGTGTTGTTATGTTGTGTTACAGTATACAATGTAACAATATGCTGTGTTGTGTAACAGTATGTTATGTTGTGTTGTGTTATGTTGTGTTGTTATGTTATTTTATGTTATGTTACAGTATACAATGTAACAGTATGTTAAGTTGTGTTATGTTACGTTATTTTTTTGTTATGTTTCAGTATACAATGCAACAGTGTTATGTTATGTTGTGTTATGTTGTGTTATGTTACGTTATTTTATGTTATGTTACAGAACACAATGTAACAGTATGTTATGTTGTGTTATGTTATGTTATGTTACGTTATTTTATGTTATGTTACAGTATACAACGTAACACTATGTTATGTTGTGTTATGTTATGTCGTGTTGTGTTATAGGTTGTGTTATGTTATGTTACATTATTTTTTGTTATGTTTCAGTATACAATGTAACAGTAAGTTAAGTTATGTTATGTTACAGTATACAATGTAACAGTATGTTATGTTATATGTTGTGTTATGTTATATGTTGTGTTGTTATATGTTGTGTTATGTTATGTGACATTATTTTTTGTTTTTTCGGTATACAATGTAACAGTAAGTTATGTGATGTGATGTTATGTTATGTTACAGTAAGTGATGTTATGTTATGTTGCATTATGTTATGTGTTATTGTTACAGTATACAATATAACAGTAAGTTATTTTACTGTATGGCATGTTATGTCACAGTATGTCATGTCGTGTCATGTTATGCTACTGTATATGTTACAATAAGTTATGTTATGTTACAGTATACAATGTAACAGTAAATGATGTTATGCTATATGTTACAGTATGCTATGTTTAAGTGCATTATATCACAATAAGTTATCTTGTGATATATACTGATGTCATATGAAATCACTTACATAGTGTAAAATGTGACCCAACGCCAATGTACAATAATAACATTACTATCACTGTATACAAACAACATTTCTATCACATTATCCAACCTGAATGAATCATTGAGGCAGGTTGTACTTTTCCAGCTGTAATTACTGACTTCTGCATTTGGACAAGTTTAAAGGAGTGAACATAATCCCATAAAATCCCCAAACTTTGACACCCAAAGCATGTAACACAGTTACAAACTGGAGTAACGACACACAACAGCAACCCAGCACTGGATCTGTCTAATTCCTCTGACCTGTCCGATATTTTCGGGCTAATTGTAGCACTCAAGGCCACCGCTGACCCAGTTAGTTGGCAGAGAGCTGTGAAACGGAGAAGAAACGCCAATACGGGTGACAAAGCGCATCCCACAAGCTCGCCTACCACATCACAGATTCATCTGACTCGTCTGCTCGATTTATGCATCATGAAATGAAAGACATTATGAATCATGTCACGCCTAGCTAAAAATAAACCTGGATCCGTATTTTCAATATGAAAATGGAAAGTGGAATGATTTAAGTAATAAGCATCAAATTTTAAAAAAAAACTTTCAACGTTATTCAGTGTTGCATTGTTGAATTCTCACATCTATTTTCTGACTGTAGGCAATATGTAGCATTTCTGTAGGTTTTCCATTGTGGGAAATTCTTCAGGTCAGTTTACACTTTATCACTGTTTATAGCTGCTATAAAGTAAGTTCATTCATTCATTCATTAATTTTCTACCACTTATCCGAACTTCTCGGGTCACGGGGAGCCTGTGCCTATCTCAGGCGTCATCAGGCATTGAGGCAGGATACACCCTGGACGGAGTGCTAACCCATCGCAGGGCACACACACTCTCATTCACTCACACACACACTACGGACAATTTTCCAGAGATGCCAATCAACTACCATGCATATCTTTGGACCGGCGGAGGAAACCCCCAAGGCACGGGGAAAACATGCAAACTCCACACACACAAGGCAGAGGTGGGAATCGAACCCCCAACCCTGGAGGTGTGAGGCGAACGTGCTAACCACTAAGCCACCGTGCGCCCCTGCTATAAAGTAAGTGATAATTGGAAGTTATTCATGGCATTTGACAGACACCCATATCTAGATCGACTTACTCAGCAGTGGCAGCTTTATGGACCTGGGATTCAAACTCACAACCTTCTCATCGGTAATGCAATGCTTTGGCCACTAAGATAACACATCTCCACGTGTTTCTACTGTGTAAAAGAGAAATAAAACACTTCAGATTTTAGAGGAAAATAATCCACATTGGATGCTATGTGTGTGTAAGTGTCTCCGCTTCATCACACCACACTATCGTGGGTTAGTGTCCTGTAACCTTCGCTGATTATGTTGTTATGCCACTGTGCTGTAATATGTTAAAGACAGACAGACAGACAATCTTGTTATCGTAAGCATACAGTTGTCCTCGAGTCCCTCATCCTGAATGAATATTATGCACAATTGTACGCGTTTATTTTTTGAGTGTCAACAGGCCATTTTGGAAAACATGGAGGACAAAAGTGATGTTAATGTTATTTATGTATCTATTCTGTAGTTTTAGTAATAAATAAGATGCTCTGTTATAGGAAAATAGTCAGCAACAGCGTAGAGTGAAACTGATTCAATCCCGTGGTGTTTTATTTTCATTCTAACACGTTAATTTATTCATTAAAGAAAACAACACGCCATATGTTTTATGAAGTGATGTGATGTGATGTGACATACAGCTAAGTACGGTGACCCATACTCAGAATTTGTTCTCTGCATTTAACCCATCCAGAATACACAACAGTGAACACACACACACCGTGAACACACACCCGGAGCAGTGGGCAGCCATTTATGCTGAGGTGTCCGGGGAGCAGTTGGGGGGTTCGGTGCCTTGCTCAATGGCACCTCAGTCATGCTACTGCTGGCCCAAGACTCGAACCCACAACCTTAGGGTTAGGAGTCAAACTCTCTAACCATTAGGCCACGACTTTCCCCTTATTCATTTATTGTTACAGTTAATGTTGTGGAAAATCCAGGTAACAATTTCCAGAACTTAGTAGAACAAAAAAAAAAACCAGCGTGTTAATGAGAAACCATGAACTTTTCTGGCCTGGTTGTATCTCAGTTTCATGGTTAAGTCTTTAAATCTAAGATTTGTGTTATTTTATTTATCTTATTTACTCGTGGAAACTCTTTCCATACTTCAAGAAGAAAAAGAACAACATTCAAACACCTCCTTACAGAAAACTTTTCCCTATCAACAATTACATACATTATCTCTGTTTGTTTACAGCTTTTGCTGTACAAATCCCTGTGAATGAGCTGTTACTGTAGAAACGACAATGTATTACAATGACTGCATTAATATAAACCTGGGATCTGCAGCTGAACGTCTGTCTGAACGCAGTTACAGGAAATGAATCCGGATCAGACATCAGAATAAAATGTTAGATGATGTATAAATGCAATCCTGTCAGTTTCAGTTTGCACGCGCATCTGTTGAGCCATGAACCAGGTTTTAATTCATTTAAATAATTTCTGTATTATCATTTTCTTTCAGATCCGACACACCTGTACCAAGTAATCAACGCAATCATAAATAAAAGATCTCTGCAGGTTTCATTGTTTATTATAACATGTAATAAGTCGACTTTTTGTTCTTGTTTCTGTAAAATTGTAAAAAAATAATAATAATAATAATAATAATAATAATAATAAAATATTTTTAAAAAATCATTTTAAGTGCTAATTATTCATTTATTTTAAAAAAATCGAACTAATTAATATTGTAATTTTTTTTATATTGTTCGCAAACCTGAATATCACCATACTTTTTCAGATCATCCAGCTTTACTCACACAGCACACCTGTTTGTTGTGTGCAAATAAACAAACAAACAAATAAATAAATAAATAAAACAAGAAAGTAATATAAGTAAAAAGAAATAAACAGAACTTTTTACATGCGCAAATAAATTGGAAACAAATAAATAAACAAACAAATAGATAAAACAAATAAATAGATAAATATATAAATAAATAAATAAATAAATAAATAAATAAATAAACTAGAAAGTAATATAAGTAAAAAGTAATAAATAGAACTTTTTACATATGCAAATAAATTGGAAACAAATAAATAAACAAATAAATAAATAGACAAATAAATAAATAAACAAACAAACAAATAAATGAATGAAGTAAAAAGTAATAAATAGAACTTTTTACGTGTGCAAATAAACTCGAAACAAATAAATAAACAAATAAACAAATAGATAGATAGATAGATAGATAGATAGATAGATAGATAGATAGATAGATAGATAGATAGATAGATAGAGTAATATAAGTAAAAAGAAATAAATAGAACTTTTGGCTTGTCGTAAAAATAGATAGTAAGATAAAGAAGTAGAATAAAATCTACAATAAGTGGGTAACCAGTTACCTTGGACTCGTGCTGGCTCGTGGATGTTGGAGACTGGGGCGCATCTCTGCGCTCCGGCGCGCGCTCTTTCTCCTTCTCGTCCCCGGTGCTGTTGTCGGTGCTGTCGGTCTGCGTCATGTTACCGGGAGGAATCATGGCTGAACCTCAACGCGATGTGACAACCCAAGGAATAAAAAAACAACCCCAAACCCACAGTTTTACCCGCGGTGTTTACATGTTGCCAGCGAGGTCCGTTCGACTGCGTCAAATGTAACGGCGTCCCCGGTTTCTCACATAGTGTACGCGCGAGTGCTACTTTATATGGTGATTAAAACACTGATGAAAGTGATGTTTGGATTTATCAAGTCGTGGTGCTTTATTTCCGACGCGAAAAAATGAAGCGACTTTTCCGTTACTTTCACGGACTTGCGCGAACACGATGTGCGCCCGTGCGCTCGGTTTGGGTCAAACTGCCAGCCGCGCGCTCCTGCTGATCATCCGTCACATGGTGCCATAACCAATAAGCGTTGTACAGAGGCGGTGCTTAGAAACGACCCGCCTCCTCCCCAGAGGGATTTCCATGGTGACGCACGTGTTCGAGACTCTGTAATAAAGTGCACTATGTAGGGTGCAGAAATAGATCTATTTTATAATCCAAATAGTGCACTTCTGTTGGGAGGAAGATACCAGTTAGGATTCAACCGATATATACGTGGTGTGTGTGCGTCAAGTTTATTTGAATTTATTTGAATACTATGTAACACACACACACACACACACACACACACACACACACACACACACACACACACACACACACACAGAGAGAGAGAGTTCCTATAGAGTTTTAATCATCTTTACAATACTGGAACAATTCAGTACGACTGGTTACTTTACAGTTTCACAAAAATGTTTGACAGGAAATAAAACACAAAGCAATCTAACCACAACCTCCAACCACCCAAACATCAATTTAATTAACCATAACCATAACCTCAGCAACCTAAACCTCCGTAACATAAACTTTAACCTCAGTAACATAAAACTCGGTAACGTAAACCTAAACCACAGTAACCTAAACTCAGTAACCTAAGCCTCAGTAACGTAAACCTTAACCACAGTGACCTAAACCTCAGTAACCTAAACCTTAAACTCAGTAACCTACAACTTAACCTCAGTAACGTAAACCTTAACCACAGTAACCTAAACCTCAGCAACATAAACCTTAACCTCAGTAACCTAAACCTTAAACTCAGTAACCTACAACATAATCTCAGTAATGTAAACCTTAACCTCAGTAACCTAAACTCGGTAACCTAAGCCTCAGTAACCTAAACCTCAGTAACGTAAACCTTAACCTCAGTAACCTAAACCTCAGTAACGTAAACCTTAACCTCAGCAACCTAAACCTCAGTAAACTAAACCTTAACCTCAGTAACCTAAACCTCAAAATCGTAAACCTTAACCTCCACGTAAACCATAACTCATTAACCTAAACCTCAGTAACGTAAACCTTAACCACAGTAACCTAAACCTCAGTCACACAAACCTTAATCTCAGTAACCTAAACCTTAAACTCAGTAACCTAAACAACAGTAACCTACAACTTAACCTCTGTAACGTAAACCTTAACGTCAGTAACCTAAACCTCAGTAACCTAAACCTTGACCTCAGTAACCTAAACCTCAGCAACATAAACCTTAACCTCAGTAACATAAACCTCAATAACATAAACCTTAACCTCAGCAACATAAACCTTAACCTCAGCAACATAAACCTAAACCTCAGCAACATAAACCTTAACCTCAGTAACTTAAACCTCAATAACATAAACCTTAACCTCAGTAACCTAAACCTCAGCAACATAAACCTTAACCTCAGTAACTTAAACCTCAATAACATAAACCTTAACCTCAGTAACCTAAACCTCAGCAACATAAACCTTAACCTCAGTAACCTAAACCTCAATAACATACACTTTAACCTCAGTAACATAAACCTCAGCAACATAAACCATAACCTCAATAACATAAACCTTAACCTCAGTAACCTAAACCTCAGCAACATAAACCTTAACCTCAGTAACCTAAACCTCAATAACATAAACTTTAACCTCAGTAACATAAACCTCAGCAACATAAACCATAACCTCAGTAACATAAACCTTAACCTCAGTAACTTAAACATTAACATTTACAGCATTACAGCATTTGGCAGACACTTTTATCCAGAGCGATGTACAAAAGTGCTTTTAAATCTCTATCATTGAATACATTAACTCTGGTTCACTAAGTAGACTTAAGACCTTAATCTTAAAACATGGTTCAAAATGTATTTATTTTTTTATTTTTAAATACACACATACAACAAACAGGGGAGAAAGTGCTAGTTAAACCCTAACCTCAGTAACCTAAAGCTTAACCTCAGTAACCTACACCTTAAACTCAGTAACCTAATCCTCAGTAACTCAAACCCTTGATACCCAAATACTCACATTCATCCACCCACTGACCCACACACACACACACACACACACACACACACACACACACACACACACACACACACACACACACACACACACACACACACACACGTGCTACCCTTGAAAGTAGAGACTGCAGTACTTTTCTGACTCGAATTGTAAACAACTTTGCAGGAATGAATGGAAAGTTTGTTTCCTAATTACTCTATTTTAGTCACCAAATCCGGTAAGTCACCAAACACAACCAAAATCTAACACATCAGAATAGTCAGGTACCATGTCAGCTCTCAGCTCTTATTACATTTAGTCATTTGCAGATGTTTTTGTTTAGGTGAAGTAAAGCCATTAAGGGGTAATAGCACAGGTTTGAATTCACAGCCTTATTCACAGAGCTATCAGTAATTAATATTAAACGTGGGAGCGTAGCCCGCACATCTGGCTTACTTTTTACAAGATAATGTTTTCATTATAATATTACGTGTGTCCCAAATCACCCAAGAAGAAGTCCACTCAACACCCAACTCAACTTATGGAACATTTTAAAAATTCAACATATTCCAAATGCTAAAGCTAGCAAAATTATAATTACTGTTAATAAAAAAAGTGGTGACGTTCCATTGGAGATGATTCTGCTCTTCTGAAATTCATAGAATATCATTTAGCTGCTATTGCTTTGGTGAAACATTATTGATGAAACGATGTTATCATTGTGCGTCTCCTCCCCACCCACTACTCCCACTCCACAGCTTCTCTAGAAGGCACTACTCTATTTTAGCTCACAAACGAGCTGATTGGTTTGTTTGTTTTGTCATATCAGATAATTGTTGAAATCTCAGATCTGATTTCAAATCAATTTTATATCAACATAACATTTTCTAGAGCATTTTTTTTCCATTTATGGAAAGAGTCTCCAGTCTCAGTACTCTGGAAAAGTCAGAGGTAAAGAAGCTGTAAGCAGTTAAAGAAAATGTTTCATTTTTCTTTCATTAAAGGTGCGGTCTCCGTTGTTTGAAAGCCAATGTTGACATATAAAATCACCAAAACAAACACGCCCCTAACCCAAACGGGTCCCACCACTGTATCGATAGCTCCGCCAACACATGCATACGTAACCCAGGCAACTACTGGAAAGAAATGTATCTTTATCATAGCTGAAGGGAAGAACAATACGATTGTAGATAAACAAACAAGCAAAAATGCCACACAAGCATAATGATGTAAAGGACAAAGGCATATATTAGTTCTGTGTAACAAAGCAAAACCAACGTTACTCACCTATCGAGAAGGAAAAAAGCGCCTCGCCGTCTTAAGTAAAGTCGGCCACATATTCACAGGTCGGAGTTTCCCGAGTCGATAACTCCTGAGCTAAACGCTGTTACTACACAAAACGCGGTTGTAGCTGCCTCTCTACATTACTACGATAGAAAAGAGGTGTTATTTGTGTAGTAACAGCGTTTAGCTCAGGAGTTATTGACTCGGGAAACTCCAACCTGTTTTGTTTGTCATTCCGACTCAGTTTTCTGAAGCATTTCTCAAACAACGGAGACCCCACCTTTAAATAAAAAAAAAAAACAGATTGTTCTAGAATATCAATCTATCCCATTCTTGATCATTTCTTTCCTTACAAAAATGAGTAACCATCAGTAAACCTAGAGGAATATAAATCTATCTACTTTTCTATCTAATTTAGGTCCAGCAAAATTACAGGTCCGTGTTCTTAAACTATTAAAATTCGCAACAAATTTTCCTTCTTTTACTTCTAGAGGAAATGATGATGAGGCTCATTAGTGGGAGGAGTGGGAAGAGTGGGAGGAGTCTGCGGATGACTCCATCGATGTCAATCATTTAAAAGATCAGAATGTTAATGTTACATTAATGATGAGTCAGTAGCGTGTCCTACGAGAGCAGATCACATTCGGCACATCTGCACCGTGACGTCATCCTTACCATCTGTGATTCACCAAAATCTGTTCATGGACATTTCTGCTGTCTTTCTCTTTTGTTCTTGTGCTCGTTTATTCTCTGTTGTTGTAGCCGAGCGCTCTTGTGACTCAAAGATACAGGTTTGAATAAAATATAGACAACATGAGTTGGGGAGGAATGAGAGAGAGACAGGTATAGCGAAAGAGTGGGGAGACAGACAGACAGACAGAAAGAGGTGATGAGAGAGAGAGAGAGAGAGAGAGAGAGAGAGAGAGAGAGAGAGAGAGAAAGAGTGACGAGGGGATCGAAGGGGGGGTAGCGAAAGAGTGGGGACAGACAGACAGACAGACAGACAGACAGACAGACAGACAGACAGAGGGATCAAAAAGAGAAAAAAGAGAGAGACATATAGGGAAAGAGTGGGGAAACAGACAGACAGAAAGAGGTTATAGGAGAGAGAGAGAGAGAGAGAGAGATGGAGAGAGAGAGAGAGAGAGAGAGAGAGAGAAAGAGAGAGAGAGAGAGAGAGAGAGAGAGAGAGAGAGAGAGAGAGAGAGATGATGTGCATAGCCAAAGAGTGAGGAGACAGAAAGACAGAGGGGATGGGGGGGGGTAGCGAAAGAGTGGGGAGACAAACAGACAGACAGACAGACAGACAGACAGGGGATGAAAAAAAGGAAGCGAGAGACCGATAGAGAAAGAGTGGGGAAACAGACAGATAAAGAGATGGGGGCAGAGAGAGGGAGAAAATAGACAGAGAAAGAAGTAGAGTTGCAAGACGGTGGGGGGTTATGGGGGGGGGGGGGTAAAAAGACTATAATTTGTGCCCTGAGCGCTTGACTAAGATCTAATGGGCAGGAGAAAAGGAGACTTAATTACAGAGGATTAATGTCCTTCCTCAAATCATTTATATGCTGATGAACTAGACAGACTTGCATCTTTACTTCAGTATAAATGTCCAGTGTCATAAATACAAAAATACTGCTCATTAAAGTTTATACTCAACCTACACGCCATCATATTGTTATTGTAGTATTCATTAGGATTACGATTCATTATTAGTAAGTAAACACAGACACAAGAAACAGTGAGCCACGACATGCAGGAGTCACGTGTGTTGTGGACGTTTTGGAGAAAATAGCCCACTAGTAGATACGGGCATGAGTACAAAGGTTCCCAATACGGGACCCAATCCTCCTTATGTAGCCTAAGTGACGAAGGGCCTCGATCATTCGAAACTGAAAAAAGGAAAACATCATGAATTATGGGCTACAGTACAACACCTGATCATCTCTTGATCGGGAGAACCTTACCAAGGTCTCGCCATCTCCTCTCCAGCTCATTCTGACCCTCTAATATTTTACACAAAGCCTTGTGTGTGTGGAGTTTGCATGTTCTCCCCGTGCCTCGGGGGTTTCCTCCGGGTACTCCGGTTTCCTCCCCCGGTCCAAAGACATGCATGCTAGGTTGATTGGCATCTCTGGAAAATTGTCCGTAGTGTGTGTGCGTGTGAGTGAATGAGTGTGTGTGTGCCCTGTCATGGGTTAGCACTCCGTCCAGGGTGTATCCTGCCTCAATGCCCATGACGCCTGAGATAGACACAGGCTCCCCGTGACCCAAGACGTTCGGATAAGCGGTAGAAAATTAATGAATGAATCTCTGGTAACAGCAATTTCTAGTCACGCACAGAGAAGGTCAGACCTTCCCAAACTTCCCTTCTTAGTAAAATTTTCCATCACACATGTTTCCTGCTCTCAGGTTTCATTGTAACACGAACAGCCGTGTTTCTTATTTTAGGGGTTAAGGGCCATGATCAGGGGCCCAGCATTGGCATCTTATTGGACCTGGGATTTAACCTCATGACCTTCTGATCAGTAGTTTGACACCTCAACCACTGATCTACAACCTCAAGAGGAAGAACATTTAAAGGAACAAACTTCTTGTGGATGCTCCATATCATTAAATATAAATCTGAAGATGTTAAAAAGCTCAATTTGTAAAAGAATGAACATTGTGCAAATCCCAGAGTTCAGTCCACAATGCTGTACACACTGTTGCGTCTTACACCTCCCAAGCTAGGTCTGACATCATAAGTATTGCTGTTCTTTGTGTAGAAAGATCTACCCTTATACTGTAGATATTTCACTACTCATCCAGTTTCATGCCTGAACGCTCCATGCCTGATGTATTTGGGCCATGTAAAATAGGTCTTTACTCCCATGAACTGCAATCCTCGGTCTAGAATTAGCTTCAGGACTTAGGGTACAGGATGGTAGGCTTCACGATTCTTCTCTGTTCTGGCACCTGGGTGGTAAGATGAGCGTCCAATAGCGATCGTCAAACAATATCTACTGTACCTCTTCCTGAACACGAAGCTCAATTCAATTTATTTGTATAGTGCTTTTTACAATGGAAGAAGGAAGGAACCTTGAGAGGAACCAGACTCAGAAGTGAACCTCATCCTAATTTAGGTGACACTGGACAGGAAATAATGTCAATATAAATTATGTCCTTTCTACAACCATTTATAGTCGAGTAGAATCGAGTAGAAATGTATACAGAGTGCTTTTAATATAATATATTGCACCTGATATAAAAGTATTGTGAGCTCTTACAGACCATATAGTGATTTATTAATGCGTCGATAAATATGTTAAATCTAACGAACTTACGCTGTCTGTCTGCTTAGATGTAGAATGTGTTAATTATTAAGTGTTTTAGAGATAAATGAGGATGTGAAAGACACGAGGATTTAGAGTACTTGGGGTCTAGTGAGGACAAAAACGGTTTAAAAGTGTAATTGTATTCGTCTTTGGCAAGAATTGTTGTGACATTTTTGCACTATATATTTGATTAATTAATTAATTATTCTATTTTATTATTTAGCTGTTTTTTTATTTCATTGTCTATTGTAATGTTTTTAGTTTTACTTCATTTAAAAGTAAAGTCTAAAGGAAAAACTTTTACATTGAACATTTTCAAAGTTTTATTATTATTATTATTATTATTATTATTATTATTATTATTATTATTATTATTATTATTATTATTAGTGATATTATTATTGATCTTCACTCTGTCTTTTCATTTATGATTCTCTTTTGGCAATGTATATTTAATTAATTTATTAGTTTATATTATTTATTTTATTTATTGTATTTTTTTTTTTTTTTGATTTAGTCTAAAAGAAAGACGTGTATAATGATGATGATGATGATGATGATGATGATGATCATGGTGATGATGATTATTATTATTAGTAGTAGTAGTAGTAGTAGTAGTAGTAGTAGTAGTATTGCTATTATTGTTGTTATTTATTATTATTATTATTATTATTTATCTATCTATCTATCTATCTATCTATCTATCTATCTATCTATCTATCTATCTATCTATTTATTTATTTATTTATTTATATTTGAAATATTATTATTTATCTTTAGTTTTTGATAATTGATCCCTTTTTACTGAAGTTTCTGATGAATGTGGCAACGACTTTGAGCTCTTCTTTAATTACCCTCACAGCACGAAGGCCCATGATTTCATTATATATTTCTTCATATCCTGTTGGGAAAGAGCACAGTTAGATCACTCAAAAGGATAAACTAATCACACGGAGGTACAGTATGATTCATATCAACCTCTTCAATTACCTCCCCATTGAGATGTCAGGTCTTTGTAATAGAAACTCACCAGGGGTTACGAATTCTGCAGATCCTCATCTCCTTCCTTCAATGTTTTTTCAGTCTTCTGAATAAAAAAAGGACTTTTTCGCTTTGTAAATTTGAAGAAAGGGATTTGTCTGGGATTTTGTTCGTGATATAAGGAATAAAGGCACACTTAAGCCTTCACGTCAAACAATGTCTCGACAAAAAAGATAAATAAGGTAAAATAAGATGGTGAGTTTATTGAGATCGGAGAATTTATACTCTTTTTGATGTATTTATCAACATACACCATTATACCTAGTCAGAGCTCATTAGCGTACGGTATTTTAGCATACGGCTACTTTAAAATAACGTTGATCTCTTTTACTCTGCTCGTATTGTTTTATAACGATACAACGAGGCTATATGATGAAATGAGCAAAGAGACAAGGAGTAAACGTGACAGTGTGAGAACTGTAAGCTCCGCCCACTGTACAGGACTGGGACTGTGCACAGAAATTTAAAGCCTATTTAAGCATTTTTATTGTACACAGTTGGGCATTTAGATTTTTTTAGATTTATTTTTCTTGCAAAGTTGATATTAAAATAGTTATTATTATTATTATTATTATTATTATTATTATTATTATTATTATTAATGTTTTATTAATTTAATTAATAATCATCATCATAATAAATATAATACATTTGAAATGTTCGATATCTTTGTTAATTAAAATGAATGAATAAAAACTAAAGTATATATATATATATATATATATATATATATATATATATATATATATATATATAAATATATAGAGAGAGAGAGAGAGAGAGAGAGAGAGAGAGAGAGAGAGAGATTATTTAGATAATAAATAAAAAGTCATTTTACTTTACATGTAATATTACTTACATTTATATTAGCAACAAAGTGTCAATAAATAACTAATAACACATTATAACCAGGGAATAAAAAATGAAAGATTTTAATTAAAAATTCTAGCACAATATTTGGAAATTCAAAAACAGGATGGAGTAAATCAGGCTTATTGGTTAGTCTGTTAGCTTCACACCCTCAGTGTTGGAGGTTCGATTCCTGTCTCTATCCTCTGTGTGTGTGTGTGTGTGTGTGTGTGTGTGTGTGTGTGTGTGTGTGTGTGTGTGTGTGTGTGTGTGTGTGTGTGTGTGTGTGTGTGTGTTCTCCACTTGTGTTTCCTCGCTGGACTTTTTTTGTCCTATTACTTCGTGCATATTTTTCCATTTTTAATTGACTTTTATTATTATTATTTTTTTTTTACCATTTGGTTCCTTGGTGGTGCTTCACATCTTCCAGGTTCAATTCTGAGCTCCTCTGTTTCTCTGTTTCCATTTGCAATTCTTCAGGGTTCTTAAAAGGAGATGATCTTAAAAGGTTCTCCAAAGCCTTGTAGAAGAAAAGAGAGATGCATTCTGGGCTGTTTGTTGGACGTAAATTCTCTGCAACAGTGAGACAGAGGAGTGAGCTCATTATAAAAAAAAACTTCAGGAGGTTCAGGAACCAGCAGCATTATTATCCCTCCATGTTGTATTACATTCATCAAGTCACACTATGCACTTATGCTTATTTACACGACCTCGATAAGTATTTATATCACCTACTGCTATGTTA
>NC_062529.1:23635752-23663252 GCF_022655615.1 Tachysurus fulvidraco | reverse complement strand
ATGCACTCCAGACACACGAGAGTAAAACACACCCACTCCAGACACATGAGAGTAAAACACACGCACTCCAGACACACGAGAGTAAAACACACCCACTCCAGACACACAAGAGTAAAACACACCCACTCCAGACACACAAGAGTAAAACACACGCCCTCCAGACACATGAGAGTAAACCACACGCACTCCAGACACACGAGAGTAAAACACACACACTCCAGACACTCGAGAGTAAAACACACACGAGAGTAAAACACACCCATTGTGACGCATGAGAGTAAAACCCACCCACCCCAACACACGAGATTAAAGCCCACCAACTCCAGACACACGAGAGTAAAACACACCCACTCCGACACTCCAGAATAAAACCCACCCACTCCAACACACGAAAATAAAACCCACCCACTCTGACACATAAGAGTAAAACCTGCCCACTTCCACTCTTATTAGAGTAAGACCTGCCCAATCCCTCACTCATTATAGTAAGAACCTCCAACTTCCACCATTATGATAGTAAGCCCCACCCACTCCCTCACACAGTATAATAAGAACTGCCCGTTTCCACCCTCATGATAGTAAGAACCACCCACTCTCACCCTCATAGGGCCAGGAACCACCCACTCTCACCCTCATGAGAGTAAAACCCGCCCGTTTCCACCCTCATGATAGTAAGAACCACACCCCTCCCTCACAAATAAACAACATTATGATTTTTACAACTAAGTGTTCATGTACAGTAGAGAATTAAAAAGAGTGTTGTTAGTTGTATTTACTAGTATATTTATTTATTTATTTATTTATTTATTTATTTATTTATTTATTTATTAGTGTATTTTGGGATGGATATTTATAATATTTCCTCCCATAAAAAGATCCCACATGAAGAAAGGATCATTATATTCCTGTTCGTGTTCATTACGGCATCCACTAACGATGGCTGTAAAACCGTATCCCAGCAGGTGTGTGTGTGTGTGTGTGTGTGTGTGTGTGTGTGTGTGTGTGTGTGTGTGTGTGTGTGTGTAGAAGACAGAATTAAACAGAAATCACAGTGTCGATTAAGGATAAAAAATGAACGAGTGTCTCCATTTATCATTCACAAGAAAGGCATGTGAATAGTTTTTTTGTGTCCTACCTGTCAGGGAGATCCTACATTGTGTCATGGAGAGACAAAAGACCCCAAATTACATTATGTGAAAACTGGAACTCCTCAAGGACGTATTCAAGGCCCACTGCTCTTCTTACTGTCCCCCACAGCCACTTTTACTGTCTCCGATAACTGCTATGTGTCATCAATTCCGCCTCTCAGCATCTTGGCTTGTGCTTGTTCTTTGTCCTAAATCTGCCTTTTTTTTTCCTTTGTCTCGCCATGTGCCTTTGTTTCCGTTCTATCCCATTTCCCGTCCCTTTCTAAGATTTGTTATCACGTTGTTGTTCACCTGTATCAGCTCTTACTCTAATTAATTTGTCTTTTTACACCCTGGTCTTTTATTTATTAAAAAAAAATTTTTTACCTGCTTGTGTTTTTGCCAAAAATCAATCTTAATTCCTTGAATTCGCTGTGCAAATTTCTGACTACCTAAAAATAGAGCGTTCCTTGAAGAAACTGATTTGGATGACATCACTACGCTCCCTCTGAGAATCAGTACAAAAATATGAACTTAATATCTGCGTGTCTCTTATTTCCGCTCCCACCTGCACACGTCTGCCATCGGGGAATTGGCTAACAAGTGAAGACTGAACAAGTAATGAACAAGAGGATTAGCAATCCTAACCTCATATCTCTCTCTCTCACACACACACACACACACACACACACACACACTTTTACCTTCTCTCTGTGTGAGCTCTCTAGTGTAGTGAAGCTCTAGTTTCCATGTCTCTGGTGTGGATGAGACCTGATCTGCTTCTACTTATCGTTGGTAATGAGGCTGGAGAGCTAAAAACAGACCTGACTTCACACACACACACACACACACACACACACACACACACACACACACACACACACACACACACACACACACACACACACGTATGGACCCTCAGAAACCCATATTCATTTATTAGTGTTAGTGTTTGTGGTTTGTGTGCTATAACAGTTTTTATGTTACAACATGACCAGGTCAACCACACAGGGGTTGCCAAAACTTTTGAAAAGGATTAAAAGTATGTTTAAAACGATCCTTAAACACTCCTATTTTAGCATATTTTATCAAAGATGACATACATAAAAGTATCATTTGCGTGTTTATGAACACTCACTCTCACTCATTCTCTACCGCTTATCCAAACTACCTCGGGTCACGGGGAGCCTGTGTCTATCTCAGGCGTCATCGGGCATCGAGGCAGGATACACCCTGGACGGAGTGCCAACCCATCACAGGGCACACACACACTCTCATTCACACACACCGAACAATTTTCCAGAGATGCCAATCAACCTAGCATGCATGTCTTTGGACCGGGGGAGGAAACCGGAGTACCCGGAGGAAACCCCCGAGGCACGGGGAGAACATGCAAACTCCACACACACAAGGCGGAGGTGGGAATCGAACCCCGACCCCGGAGGTGTGAGGCGAACGTGCTAACCACTAAGCCACCGTGCCCTCCCGTTTATGAACAGTGATGCTTAATAAGAGCGTTCCGATGGAAAGTCTACAGGACAGAACAGTTTACAGATTCAGGTTTTTATCTGTAGCAAAATATTCTTGTTTTTTCAACCATATTTACTTCAAGAGACAGAAATAAAGACGCCAAAGAGGGAAAAACTTTACAGCTGCTAGAAGATCAGTGAGAACAGATGAGAAATGAGAACGTACTTGTTACATGGTCATTAAGTGTCAACTCTCAGAGGTCAAAAAGAAAAACTGATGTGATATTTCACTAATTAGTTAAAAAGTCTAAATTTACGATATTCAAGAGACCAGATTGAGACGTCAGTTTAATTTGTAGTATTTAGCGATGCCCTTATCCAGAGCGACGTGTGTTTTGTGAGCAATTTAAAGTTAAGGGTCTTGCTCAGGGGCCCAATGGTGGCAGCTTGGTGGACCTGGGAATCGAGCTCACAATCTTCTAATCAATAGTCCAAGACCATAATCACTGGGCTATCACATCCACACTAGACTACCAGATACTGTACGTCAAGCCACAACAAACCCTGACGTTAAGCAGGAACCGAGACCCATCCCCCGTCACAGCTCTTTTACTTCATCATTTTCTTATTTTTCGAAGAAATAAGCACAGCACTGATTTAACAAGACCTTGGAGAAGCCGGTACGAGAGAGACGTCACGTTTCATTAACGTCGTATGACCCGGAGCGCCTTTGCAGCACGGAGCTCCTATTAACATTGACAGGAGTTTTAAAAAGGCCATCACTCGTGGATTTCCGTTCCATTGACTCAGCATGCTGAAGATATGCTTTATGAGTTTTACACGCTGAATATAGCTGCGTTTAAACATCATGCTACATGAGATGTACGTTTCGGTGCCGTCTTCTATCCCTAATGGGTTCCTCGACCGAGAATAGAAGCTAATTAGTGAACTTGGCTGGAGGCACACAGGCCTGGAACACAAGGCGAACACAAGGCCTTCATGAGCTGAAGAACATCTTTACAGTCTCATCAACCTGATAGAGTGGGAAACATGCATCAGATGTGACCTGTTACTCTGTCTAATCTATCTGACCGTTAACAAAACACACTAAGCAAGTTAGCAAGGCAGGATTAGTGGAAGGGAAGTACGAGAAGAAAGAGAAAGTAAAACTTCTTTCACATCAGCGGGAGATTTTTTAGCTGATCTCCAGTCCTGAAAATCTCGAAACTGCGATACAGAAGAGGATGAGATATTCATTCATTTTCTACCGCTTATCCGAACTTCTCGGGTCACGGGGAGCCTGTGTCTATCTCAGGCGTCATCGGGCATCGAGGCAGGATACACCCTGGACGGAGTGCCGACCCATCACAGGGCACACACACTCTCTCATTCACTCACACACACTCTCATTCACTCACACACACACACACACACTCTCATTCACTCACACACTCCGGACAATTTTCCAGAGACGCCAATCAACCTACTATGCATGTCTTTGGACCGGGGGAGGAAACCCCCGAGGCACGGGGAGAACATGCAAACTCCACACACACAAGGCGGAGGTGGGAATCGAACCCACAACCCTGGAGGTGTGAGGCGAACATGCTAACCACTAAGCCACCGTGCCCCCTGACGACGAGATAAACAACCACAATTAAAGTGCAAATGACTGATTCAGCAAGAGAAGCTTGACCTGAGGGAATTTTTTTGTATACTTGAATAAATAAAACAAATATACAGTGAACACATGAAACATCCAGACATTAATAAGTTTAACGTTGTTTGCTAGGTTGCTTTCACTCAGTAAGTTGTTGTCTGTCACTATTTTACATTCGGTTCCTAGTTTGCTAATTTTTATTATTAACCTTCACTGGACTTTACCTTAAAATCATATCTGTCTGATTTCTGCTCCACTCCAGCAGAAACTTACGGTAGTGTATGGTAAAGATCTGGTTAAAGAGCAAACCCAGAATACTGATCTTGAAAATCCAAACGCTGTATTTTAAAGCGAATCTGATGATTTATCTGCTACACAGCTGAATATAAACTTCCAGTACGTGCTACATTAAGCCTCATAACTCCAGAGCAAAAATAAAAGAGAACACTTTTGACAGTATTCATATCTCAGCTGATGGTATCAGCTGAACTTTTTTTTTCACTAGGTTTATTATTAATAAGCCATAAAGCCCCATGTGGACGCTCCTCAGTCTCCACAAAGCTCACAGCATGATCTGACTATAAATCTCCTCGATCTGAACGTGAAGCTCTTCTCCCATGTAGAGGCGCCCCGGCCTGAGGAGACCAGACGGAGCTGTGTCTAAAAACAGAATGTGCATTTTAACCCTGCTTCCCCCACACACACAAACACACACACATACACAAACACACACACACACACACACAAACACACACACTACACTACATGTCAGGGTAGTATGACTCATCTCCCATGGGAAATGACTTATCAATTGTTATTTGCTTTGTATTAGTATTAATCGCTAGAGTGCACTTGGCTGAAGTGAAAATTACATATTTGGGTGTGTGTGTGTGTGTGTGTGTGTGTGTGTGTGTGTGTGTGTGTGTGTGTGTGTGTGTGTGTGTGTGTGTGTGTTTATAGACAGCATCAGTGTACAACATATAATTACAGCTGGTGTTTCCCACTTGTTTTTTTTTTTGTGGTAATGCTACCATTAGCCCTGACAATAAAAGCCTGTACGATTTTTTCGGTCCGAACTGGAATAAGCAACGTTTTTGTCTTTAACGAGCCTTGTGTTGCTTTTGATGGCGTGTTGTGAGGAACGTTCTTGATCTGATCATAGCAATTTGATCAGTTGCTTCACAGGAGCAGGGAGGTTGCCGAGAGAGCCGGGAGCCGAGTGACGTCTTGTGGCACGTTAAATACAGTGGCACGAAAGAGAAAAAGTACTTTTTTGTTTTTGTTTGTGTTTTATGTCTGAAATAATATTACATCTAAGTCGTGGGCTTCATCCGACCGCTGAAATCGTGGTCCGTAAAAAGAGGTTAACCCCCCAGGAAAGGTTAACCCAAAAACATTAGATGTCACATGGAACACCGTAAAGGTCATTATCATTAACATGACAGGAGAAAATGGGGCACCAGAATGACATAAGATCAGAGACCAGGATGTCCCTCAGGAAAGCTGTGAAAAAGACAAAGACAACATTATAGGAGCTGCAGGAATATCTGGTATGTACTGAAATATCGACAAAACTCTGATCTGTAGGTAAACTCTAAAAAATTTTGGCACCCAGAAACCAAAAAGTGGTTTTGATGGTGGTGTAAATGAGTTATTAAAAAAAAATATATATATATATATAAAAAAAATCTGTCTTTCACGTAATGAACCCCACGTTGTATTAAATCTATTTAGGCAGGTGTGAAAAAATGCCGTAAACAAAGAATGCTTTCAGAGATATAAATAACGATTGTTTATTTCTGTCAGTTTACAAAATGCAAAGTGACCAAACAAAAGAAAAAATCTAAATCAGATCAATATTCGGTGTCACTAACTTCTTCCTTCAAACCAGCACGAAGCGATGGCACGGCCCACACAGAGCCCTGATCTCGACATCATCCAGTGTGTCTGGGATCACATGAAGAGACGGAAGGATGTGAGAAAGCCGACATCCACAGGAGATCTGCGGTCAGTTCTCCGAGATGTTCGGAACGACCTACCGGCCGAGTTCCTTCAGAAACCGTGTGTAAGTGTAGCTAGAAGAATCGCTGCTGTTTTGAAGACAAACGCTGGTCACAGCAAATATTGATGTGATTTAGATTTCTCTTTTGTTCCTTCACTGGATTTTGTTCATTTATAAAAAGAAAGGTTTAACACTTCCATTTTTGAAAGCATTCTTTGTCTACAGCATTTTTTTTCACACCTGCCTAAAACTTTTGTACAGTACCGTGTATATTAGGTTGTATTTTACCTCAGATTTTAACAACATCCTAAGTAAAGCATCGCTCCATTTTAGCCGACGAGAAATATCGAATGTTTTTTATGTTTTCTTTATGTTTTGATGAGAGAATAAAACTTATTTTATTACTTACATCTTGTATAGATTTTAAATTGGATATTTTCTATTCTACTTATCATTTAGTTTCAGTCTTTTTTTTCTATTGTTTTTTTGAAAGATGTTAATGTTTGTTGATTTTTTCTTATTTTTGTATCATGAGTGTAATTTTTTAGTAATTTTTTTAATGTTTTCGCGGTGTGGGTAATGTTTGTTACATCATTTTTGTGTTTGCTTTAGTAACTTGTTTTTTCTTTGTTTGTTTGTTTGTTTGTTTGTTTGTTTGTATCTTTCCTCTTGTTTATATTTTGTTATTTAACGTGTTATTTAATTCTTATTTTTTGTTTTTTGTTTTTTTTTGGCGTGATTTTTCTTCTTTTCTGAGTTTCATTTAAAAAACATCTTGTAACTTTTTTCTTGTTTACTTTTTGATATGCGTCATTAACTTTTGTTTTGTTTTGTTTTTTATTGATATTTTTATTAATTTTATTCTACTCTTTGATAGGAGCACTTTGGGAAAATGTTTTTTTTTTTTTTCATTGTTCTGGTCTAAATGGAGGCACGGTGGCTTAGTGGTTAGCACGTTCGCCTCACACCTCCAGGGTCGGGGTTCGATTCCCGCCTCCGCCTTGTGTGTGCGGAGTTTGCATGTTCTCCCCGTGCCTCGGGGGTTTCCTCCGGGTACTCCGGTTTCCTCCCCCCGTCCAAAGACATGCATGGTAGGTTGATTGGCATCTCTGGAAAAATTGTCCGTAGTGTGTGAGTGTGTGAGTGAATGAGAGTGTGTGTGTGTGCCCTGTGATGGGTTGGCACTCCGTCCAGGGTGTATCCTGCCTCGATGCCCGATGACGCCTGAGATAGGCACAGGCTCCCCGTGACCCGAGGTAGTTCGGATAAAGCGGTAGAAAATGAATGAATGAATGAATGAATGTTCTGGTCTATTCGCATACACAATTTTTAAAATGTTCCTTTTGCGGGTCTTTAACATCCGATTTCTTAAAGATCGAACAAGACGTCTCTCTAAATTCCACATGTTCTCCTTCAAATATTAGTTTCTAACCAAATATTAAAATATGAAAATAAATTAGATCTCTCTTCTCTGTTTTCTCCCTCTCTTGCCACATTTTTTCTTTTCTTTTCTTTCTTTCTTTCTTTCTATCTTTCTTTCTTTCTTTCTTTCTTTCTTTCTTTCTGTCGATTTGATGTGTGAAAGAAAGCAGCCTGCATTGTTGGGCCCCGGAGGATGAAAGGATTCGTCCCAAATCACACCATCCATCACATTTCTCTACCCAGGAGAACCCTCTGCATGTGTGTGAAGAAGATTGTGGATCAGCGGTCCGCCATCTCTCCCTCATTATCCACCACTTACACATGGAAGATAAGGGGTCTCTAGAGAGGAACCCTAACTGCCCCATCACTTTTCCTCTCCACACAGATCCCACGTCCCCTCGTCACCCGATCTGCCTAACACCCACTCCGTCTCCACTTCGGGAAGCGAGCCTGGGAAGGCGTTCGAAAAACAACATGCGTTGTGCAGTATTTATATGGTAGATGTTCTATTCTTTACAGTGGTGTCTACCAGTGAAGGCTGAAAAACACACACACACACACACACACACACACACACACACACACACACACACACACACACACACACACACACATCAAATGGGGATTCATTCTCTGCTTAGACTATATATAGACGCTGACGATGTTATTGTTTTGCTCCGAGTTCCTGCGCTTCGCTTGACAGAGTCGACTTTCTCATTTCAGGAAACTTTGGGTAACGAGTCCAGAAGCGAACACCGACTTCGGAGGTGATAAGGTTACAGCGTGGGTAATAAAACAAAACTTTCTAAAGACAGGAGGAAAAAAACACTGTGATATATGTTTTAAAATCCAAACAGATGATTATTTCTCAATGTCTTCTGAAATTATTGTTTTTGTCCTCTTTTATAGCATTATAATTTTACAAAAGCTAAAAAATACTTGAATAAATCTTGATGACTTCCAGTGAATTCTCTAAATTCATTTCTGTCTCGTTAAACACACACCTTCAGGGTATATGTACTGTATGAGGTCATACAATTTTTAAGATATTAAAAAAAAATAATAATTAAAAAAGGAAACAAAAATTATTTAATAATCCAGACTATTAGCGTGAGTCTTTTTTACTTGTTACTTTAATTAAATTTAATTTAATGTAATGTAATTTAATTGTGCTGATTTGTTTTACGCTTTACATGGTCCGTTTTTTTTTTTGTTGCTTTCTTATATCTTCATGATGTAGATTTTTTCCCTCTTGTTTTTTTGTGCATTATTATTTTTTGTGGGTTACCTTTCTTGTTGATCAGTTCATGTAGGTGGTTTATTTTTTTCTTTGGTCTTTATCATGTGCTGTGGATAAAAGTTCAGTTACTTCTTTGTTAATTTTTCATGTCTGGTGTGTAATTTGTGTTTTTTTTCCATAGCATTAATTCATTCATTCATTCTAGTTTATTTTTTTATTACAGGCCATTTTCTGTGTTTTGTGTGTGTGTGTGTGTGTGTGTGTGTGTGTGTGTGTGTGTGTGTGTGTGTGTGTGTGTGTGTGTGTGTGTGTGTCTATCTTTGTCTAGTTTATCATTTGTTGTGAGGCATTTTTGTTATTTATTCCCTTTTTACCTCTGACTCTGTTTTTTTTTCTTTAAATAATTTCTTTAAAATTTCTCTACATTAATTTTCTTGCTTCCATTTTGGTTGTAATTTACAAGAATTTACATTTCTTTCTTTCTTTCTTTCTTTCTTTCTTTCTTTCTTTCTTTATTTTTTTTGTTTGTTTTTGTTTTTTGTCTGGTCATCACAGTCGCCTCAGTTTCCCAGAATGCACCACGGTGGTAAACTTGTAAACTTGGTTTTCTCACTGATTACACATCCTAAGATACACACAGACTATCTCTCTCTCTCTCTCTCTCTCTCTCTCTCTCTCTCTCTCTCTCTCTCACACACACACACACACACACACACACACACACACACACACACACACACACACACACACACACACACACACACATCATTATTTTACAAACTGTGTTGATTTTTCATGTGTTTTTTTTAACTTAAATGTTTAGCTTTAAAGTCAGATAAGTTATGAGTTTCTTGCTCAGATGTTTTATTGGCAGGAAAATACTCTCCACTTTTAATAACAGTTTATAATCACACCCTCCAGTGTCACCCAAATGAGGATGAGGTTCACTTTTGAGTCTGGTTCCTCTCAAGGTTTCTTCGTCTTCCATCTAAGGGAGTTTTTCCTCACCACAGTCACCTCAGTCACCTCAGACTTGTTCATTAGGGATAAATATGGATATATTAAAGTAAATTTACATAAACATTTAATGTTCTGTAAAGCTTCTCTAGGTTTACACTCCTTCGCGTTAAAGCTCCTTCACGTTAAAGCTTCTCCAGGTTTACAATCCCCGGATTAAACTTACTACTATGGGTGCCAGATCTTTTAGTTCTGTTGCCCCCCCCACCCCCCACCTATGGAATTCTCTTCCGATCGATGTTCCCAATAGCGAGTGCTTGTTGACTTTTAAAACGCGTCTTAAGACATATCTTTTATACAGGCTTTCTTATAACATGTAGTATTGAGACTTAAATGCACTTTATATGTATATGCTGTTTGTTTGTGTGTTTTGTTTTATGCAGTGACCTGTATATTGCTTGTAAGGTGACCTTGGGTGTTCTGAAAGGGGCCGTGAAATAAAATGCATTATTATTATTATTATTATTATTATTATTATTATTATTATTATTATTATTATTATTATTATTATTATTATTATTATATTTCAACATCCATTGAAAAAGGTTTTCTGGGATTTGGTGATTCTGTCATGGCAGAAATTACTGCAAAATAAAATAAATAAATAGAACTCTAATAAATAAATAAAAATATTCTGAGGAACTTGCAAAATAACCACAGATTTGAAATTTGCTCATATGGTGTGATGTCACAAGACAGTCAGAGAAATTAGAGCTGATTAAAAGAAGAATCCTGTGCTTGTAGATTCAAGTAGTTTTCTGTGCAAAAAAAATGAAAATAAATAAATAAATAAATAAATAAATAAATAAATAAATAAATAAATAAATAAATAATAAAAGACCATTTTTTAAAAATATATCCAAACATTTAGAAAAGAAATACATTCATGAAATCCTGAAAGAACTAAATAAAAATATAAACATGTTCTGTACCTTTTAAACATCAAAATTATTTATTATTTGTCATGTAGTCAGCTATGAGTCAGCTAGAAAAAAGGTAGGTCTTTAAGTGCAAAGTGTAGCAGTGTATCAGTTAAGCATTAACACAGTAAAATAAAATCTACTCTTTCTCACATGGCTGCACTTTCCAGATAGACCAGATATGTTCTGAAGTCTTTATCGGATAAAACTAGACGTTTGACTGAGACTGAAGTACACAGATGGATGATGATGGTGTTAGTGTGGGTTCATCCATTGGGGAAAGCGTTCAGTTCTGCTCAGCCTCTCCACTGAGGGTTGTGTCTCCTAGCATCCCTTATGTTGGGAAAGGTATCGTAGCAACAGGAGGCAATTGGAAACGTCTTAACAGAGGAGACACGAGGGGTCGACCTAAGGGGACGTACACTCGCACTTACACACGAGGAAAATGTGTTCACTGGGAAGGAAAGTGTGAGGTAACAGTTAACATCTGTCTTATAAGCCCTGATGAGGCTTTTAGACAACACGTAATAAGCTTTTTATATCCTGAACATTTGATCAGAGATAAAGAATATAACAATAACCAGCAATGCAGGATCCAAATAAAAACTCTCACATTTATGTCCATACAAACTGGTTTATTCTATCGTTCCTATCATTTCATTTATGTTTATCATATGCTTGATTTTTGTTGATGCTACAGTGCTGCTGTGTCTCTTCTCGTCTCTTATCTGATCTGATCTCATCTCTTATCTAATCTAATTTCACATCTCATCTCATCTCATTTAATCACATCTTTTATCTAATCTCGTCTCACATCTCATCTCATATCTAATTTCATTCTCATCTCATCTCATCTGATCTCATTTAAGCTCATCTAACCTAATCTCACCCCAACTCATCTGATCTCATTTAATCTAATCTCTTATCTATTCTAATCTCGTTAATCGGATCTTTTATCTAATCTAATCTTATTATCGTCTCATGTGATCTCATTAAATCTCATCTCTTTTCTCATCTCATCTCACATCTCATTTAATCTAATCTCATCTAATATCATCCCATTTAATCTCATTTAGTCTAATCTCATTCTCATCTGACATCCCATTTAATCTCATTTAATCTAATCTCATTCTCATTTCATCTCACATCTCATTTAATCTAATCTCGTCTAATCTCATCCCATTTAATCTGATTTAATCTAATATCATTCTCATCTCAAATCTCATCCCATTTAATCTCACATCTCATTTAATCTAATCTCGTCTAATCTCATCCCATTTAATCTCATTTAATTTAATATCATTCTCATCTCAAATCTCATTTAATCTGATCTCATCTAATCTCATCCCATTTAATCTCATTCTCATTTCATCTCACATCTCATCACATCTCATTTAATCTTATTTAATCTAATCTCATTCTCATCTCAAATCTCATTTAATCTGATCTCTAATCTCATCCCATTTAATATCATTTCATCTAATCTCATTCTCATCTCAAATCTCATTTAATCTGATCTCGTCTAATCTCATCCCATTTAATCTCATTCTCATTTCATCTCACATCTCATCACATCTCATTTAATCTTATTTAATCTAATCTCATCTCACATCTCATTTAATCTGATCTCGTCTAATCTCATCCCATTTAATCTCATTCTCATTTCATCTCACCTCTCATTTAATCTAATTTCCTATCTAATCTCATCTCATTTTGTCTAATAAAAAAAATCTTAAATCTACAGGCTTTAACTTTTAAAAAAAAATCTAATCAATGTCTACATGCTGTGCTTCCTGTCAGGATCTATAAATAAACCTGTCTCAGCTGAACAAAGTGCTGTAGATGGATTATATCATTGCAGAATTTTGTAAAAAATCTAGAGCTTTGTGGCAGACAATCAACATAACAGACATCCTGGAGTGATCGTGATCAGACTTTTCCGGGCCCCGTTCACAATCAGGTGAAGCTTCTTCAGACTTTTTAAACGGAACCACACAAAGTGAAGATCGCCTACATGCCTTTTTGTTGTTGTTTTTCTAACCACTAATGTTTTTTAAAAAGGAAATAACTCAACTACATTCCTGGCACTAAGAGGTGATGACTGCCAGGAAGACGATGAGCCTCTGGCAGGCCGTAATTGAGGAAATTGCATAGATCGTGCGTCATTATTTGATGGCAAACAGATCCCAGTGTTCTGGAGGTTTCATCATTCATTCAGACAAACTAAACATGTTGTTGTGTTCAGGTAGATCATGAACCGAGTCACAGCAAATTAGTTTTGTGTAGTCTGTGTATTTTGTACGTACAAAAATCTCAAGAGGCTCAAAACATTCAAAGTTCAGTTCTGCTAAGTCTGTACACTTTATGTCTGTCATATGACCTCCACAATTCATGTCGCTAACATCACAATTATGTTACGTGGGCAGACTGCTCATCAGACCCTCTATTTGCCCATACCAACACACCTGACTCCAAGGGGGGTGAGTCTTGATAATCCTAATTCAGTAAGGTTACAAGTGATGTTTGGGGGACAAAGTTAGGGAGGACAGATTAAGATGGTTTGGACATGTTCATAAGGAGGGAGAGTGAGTATATCGGTAGGAGAATGTTGGACATGGAGCTGCCAGGCAGGAGGCAAAGAGGAAGGCCAAAGCGGAGGTATATGGATGTAATTAATGAGGATATGAAGCTAGTGGGTGCAAGTGTTGAGGATACAGAAGATAGGGATAGGTGGAGAGAGATGATTCGCCGTGGCGACCCCTGAAGGGAAAAGCCGAAAGAAGAAGAAGAAGAAGAAGAAGAAGAAGAAGAAGAAGAAAAAGAAGAAGAAGAAGTAAGGTTACAAGTGACTTACCTCGGAAGTGAGAGATCAGACCTCGGAATTGCATCGTTTTCAACCTCTGTGTGTTCGGGGTAAAGTGGACAATAAAATATGTACGATTCTATAATGATCTTTTCTCAGCAACAAACTAGTCTTTTTGGATCTTTGCCATTACTTAAACTCTGGGTTGAATCGACCATCCTCAGAGGAGGAATTCCGAGTCGGGTCGAGGTTTACCCTTCTAGAGAACCACTGAAGTACCAAAGAGTTGGACAGTAACTGAAGACCCGTTAACGGTTTCCAACAGTTTTACCATTCTGGGGTTCTCAAAGAAACATTTAAAGCTTAAACAACTATTAAGTTGATTATAACTCCAATAAATGTAAAATAATGTTAAATCATCTAAAAAAAAACCTTGAAGAATCTCTTTTTCTTTTTAAACGTTATTGTCATGTTAAGAACTGGGAAACGGTGGCTTAGTGGTTAGCACGTTCGCCTAACACCTCCATTGTTGGGGGTTCGATTCCCACCTCCGCCTTGTGTGTGTGGAGTTTGCATGTTCTCCCCGTGCCTCGGGGGTTTCCTCCGGGTACTCCGGTTTCCTCCCCCGGTCCAAAGACATGCATGGTAGGTTGATTGGCATCTCTGGAAAGTTGTCCGTAGTGTGTGAGTGAATGAGAGTGTGTGTGTGTGTGCCCTGTGATGGGTTGGCACTCCGTCCAGGGTGTATCCTGCCTCAATGCCCGATGACGCCTGAGATAGGCACAGGCTCCCCGTGACCCGAGAAGTTCGGATAAGCGGTAGTGAATAAATGAATGAATGAATGAATGAATGTTCAACTCACTTGTCTAATTCCTACATCAGCACAGTTATCACTTCACATGTCTTTCCAACCACATGCTAGATTAGCAAAAAAAAAAAATGTGTCAATGTCAGGCAGAGGTCGATATTTATAGTCGTTAGCAACCACAGAGTGACACCGGACTCGATTAATCCGATTCTCCGCAGACATCTTCTGGCATCTAAAAAAGGCAGGATCCACTTCAGCGAGGTGAGAAGTGAACTAGGCCAAGGACTCAAACTCAAAAAATAGACCGCGAGTCAAAGCCGGCCTGGAATGAACCAAACCTTCAGGAGAATAATTAGGAACTAAACGTTAACTAATATCTTGTGAGTCACAGTTTATCGTGCCATAAAACCTGGAACATGTTTCATGACCTCAGTGAAACATGATGTGTCTAAAGGGCTGAAGGTACATGCTAAGTGACTAGCACTCGAAATAAAGTCTTTTATTTGTCCATAGAACTAATCCTGGGTGTGAAATAAAGGATTGTCTTTGTTCAGCTAAGAACCGAAGTGATTTATTCACACAGCTAGAACTTAATCAGAAGGATATGAATCATATATTTATCAAGAGGGGCTTAGTGGTTAGCACGTTCGCCTCACACCTCCAGAGTTGGGGGTTCGATTCCCGCCTCCACCTTGTGTGTGTGGAGTTTGCATGTTCTCCCTGTGCCTCAGGGGTTTCCTCCGGGTACTCCGGTTTCCTCCCCCGGTCCAAAGACATGCATGGTAGGTTGATTGGCATCTCTGGAAAATTGTCCGTAGTGTGTGAGTGTGTGTGTGAATGAGTGTGTGTGTGTGCCCTGTGATGGGTTGGCACTCCATCCAGGGTGTATCCTGCCTCGATGCCCGATGACGCCTGAGATAGGCACAGGCTCCCCGTGAGCCGAGAAGTTCGCGTAAGCGGTAAAAAATGAATGAATGAATGAATGAATGAATGAATATTCATCAAGAAAGCTAAAACTTGCTAGACATTAGGACAAAGACTTGTCTGGTTGAAAGTGTCGTACAGACGACCAGCATTGTCAAGAAATACAGGTTGAATGAATTCCGTCCAGAACAACAGGCAAAGCCAGAAATAAAGGTCAGTTTTATCCAGGACACTATCCAAAATTAGAAATAAGGGCTAACGTCTACTTAAAACAATAGCCACAGCTAGAAATAACAGCTAACTTTCACCCAGAAAACTAGCCAAAGCTTAAGAATAAAGGTTAACTTCTGTTTAGAAAACTAGCCACTGTTAAAGATAAAGGTAAAAATTGTTGTTCCTGAAGTCCTTAGACATGAAGTTTAGCCTCAAATAAAACAAATATAACGAGAAGATGCTTAATGGCTTTGTTCTGAGACGCAGCAGTGGGGAGAATCAACCCAAAGCCTTAAACACTGGGACACACTCATTCTGAAAACTAGGCTTTAGTAATAATGATGGACATTATATTAGTTTTATACTATATTAGTATTATATTAGTATTATTTAGTATGAGATTGAGACTTTTACACAGCAGACAAACTGATTTTTTATCCAATCAAGTTATTTTTTGATATTAAAATTCAGTAAAGATTATTTGTATATTACAAAAAAAATCTAATAATTTAACGTAGTTTTTAATGCGTTTTAATTGTGACGCTTTATTTGGGTCTGTGCTGCCCTCTGGCGGACGGAAAAGGTAACACAAGCAAAACATGCACAGGGAACCAAGATGTATTTCTAACGTTAACCTTTTATTATTTTCTCTTGTACACTCAATATACAGGCAGGTACACCATTCTCATAGTAGAAAACAAATCACAGCACACAAACTTCCTTATCCTCTTCAAGAAGAAAAAAAAAACAAACACACACAAAAAAAACACGATCTGGGATCAAACAGGAAGTAAAACATGCTTGAATCTCATCTCTCAGACACGCCGCAGGATTCACACCCAGTTCTAACGGTCACAGGTTTCCTCTTCATCATAATCATCATCATCTAGTTTAGGAGCAGTTTGTACGGCAGGACTTATCCTTATCATCTAGTGCACAAAGCATATAAACGAGGATTTAAAGGAATATGCCAAAGAAACAAACCAAATACAGTTTTCCACGTTAAAGCCCAAAATCTTTGTGTATTTGTACTTTCAACTGTGGAGTAAAAAGGATCCCGTGAGCATCTGGAATTATATTCAGAGATGAGTTAAATAAAAAGAATCAGGGATTATGATATTAACGTCATATTCGATTAGAACTCTTCACGGCAACGCGATGAAAACGTCTCTCATGAGAAACTGTGGTCTTTAATGAGCTTTTAAAATGCTGGTAGTTTGTTAGCAAATGCAAAATATCGTGATACTTTTGGTATTTGGATGGGGTTGAGTTTATGTAAGGCAATAAGAGACACCTCCATCTCTCACATGCGCTTATTTGTCTGTATTTATAGCTGAGTTTTTGGGTCTCTTTCTTTAGTCATTAATACAAAACTAATCAAGAGCTTTCGTTATGTTGGTGTTTGGTGTGACACTGAAATAAACACCAAAGCATGAACCTGTATATTCAAAAAAAAAAAAAAAACACACACACACACAACCACAAAACGATCTGAAGCTGATGGAGCGAAGGGTCACGTTAGTGAGTCGGATCGTAAAGCTTAAATGTTTATTCGGTCCCTTCAGGATTTCACAGGGGTTTTTTTGGTGACTGTTGACCGAAACGATCGATTCTTTTTGCTTTTTTTTTTTCCCCACACCCCAAAATTTGTGATGCTTTTTTTCCCCCTGGAAAACTGCTTGAATTGAGACGTTTGAATTGTACACACGGATGTAATGCGTGCTGTGATGTTACATGACGCGTCTCGTTACAAACCTGCGGTGATTTTGGTAAATTAGCCCCTCCTTGTATCATGCGTGTAATCCTGCAAGGACTGATTATCCAAACCAAGTGAAGTTTCACGAACAGCAGGTTTCTTGTGTAAACGCTCATACGGAGGATTTACGGATAAATTCTGACGTGACCGCTTTCATAAACGAGGCCTGATGTTCCTATAAAATTTCTTCAGAGCTACACAGGCAGCTACAGCAGCAATAAGCTATACAAAGCGCTCTCTCTCACACTCACTCTCTCTCTCTCTCTCTCACACTCACTCTCTCTCTCCCACTCTCACTCTCCCTCACTCACTCCCACAGGCTCACCCTCACTCACTCTCACCCTCACTCTCGTCCTCACTCACCCTCACTCTCGACCTCACTCACTCACTCTCACTCTCGCCCTCACTCACTCACTCACTCTCACTCCCGCCCACTCTCTCCCTCTCCCTCACTCTCTCCCTCACTCTCACTCTCTCCCTCACTCTCACTCTCTCCCTCACTCTCACTCTCTCCCTCACTCTCACTCTCTCCCTCACTCTCTCTCCCTCACTCACTCATCTTTAAATCAAATTAGCTTTGTGTTTTATCACGCTGGGGAAATATGGTGTTTTTCCAGACCCATGGGTGTAAATAAAAAGGTCGATAAACAGATACATCATAGAAACAATTTCTCCCAACTCTAAATCTGACCAATCAGCAAAGACCTGCTTGCTGTCTGACAATCGTGCCCGTATTTGTACTGTAGCTAGCATGACTAGTTTAGCGTACTGACCGTGTGTTTGACGTAAGGGACAATGAATGATGTGTAAATGAATCTTTTGGCTAAACCGTCACATCTGTCACAATAATACGGTGCATTAACGCTCGTTACTAATATATAAAAAAATGACTAGTCAAACTGCAGCTCTGAAATCGCACGCAAGAGAAGCGACGTAGTGCATTTTGTACGTAAACGGTTGAACGAGTACTCGGTGTAGGAGAGGAATAACGTAACGTAACAGTTTTTTCTAAGTATTTAGGCAGCCATGAGTCTGTATAGAAAATACATCAGTTTAAAGGATTTGAAAACCAGTCAAGAAAAAAATAAGTAACTATGATTCATGAATGTATTGCCGTGTTTCAGGAAAGGATGAAAAGGGAAATGAAAAGAAACAAGTGTGCGCGTGAGGAAGGCAATTTTCGAAGCTTTTGTTCAAACGACACAAAATCACAACATTCATCACACAATATGTTCTGTGTGAAAAGGCAGCGAATGAGAAATGTAAAATATGATGTAATAAAAAGAGAGAGAGAGAGAGAGAGAGAGAGAGAGAGAGAGAGAGAGAGAGAGAGAGAGAGAGAAGGGAAGAGTTTTAACAGAGAGCTGCTCTACTCCAGTGCGGCTGTAATAGCTTTGGGAGAGAAAGGGGGCGGAGCCTAACTTGGCATCATGGGGCTCTGAGGCGTTTCCATGGCAAACGGTCCACAGGCACAGACCTGGAACATAGACAACAAGATGATGATGAGTGTGTGTTCTTCAGTATCAGGCTGCATGTGTGTGTGTGTGTTCTTCAGTGTCAGGCTGCATGTGTGTGTGTGTGTGTGTGTGTGTGTGTGTGTGTGTGTGTGTGTGTGTTCTTACGTGTCGGGCATGTGAGTGTGTGTGTGTGTGAGAGTGTGTGTGTGTGTGTGTGTGTGTTCTTCAGTGTCAGGCTGCGTGTGTGTGTGTGTTCTTACGTGTTGGGCTGCGTGTGTGTGTGCTCTAACGTGTCGGGCTACGTGTGTGTGTGTGTTCTTCAGTGTCAGGCTGCATGTGTGTGTGTGTGTGTGTGTGTTCTTCAGTATCAGGCTGCATTTGTGTGTGTGTTCTTCAGTGTCAGGCTGCATGTGTGTGTGTGTGTGTGTGTGTGTGTGTGTGTGTGTGTGTGTGTGTGTGTGTTCTTACGTGTCGGGCATGTGAGTGTGTGTGTGTGTGTTCTTCAGTGTCAGGCTGCGTGTGTGTGTGTGTGTTCTTACGTGTTGGGCTGCGTGTGTTTGTGTGCTAACGTGTCGGGCTACGTGTGTGTGTGTGTGTGTGTGTGTGTTCTTACGTGTCGGGCATGTGTGGGTACAGAGATGATGGAGAAAAGGCAGATCACTTCTTCATATGAACGTCTTCATCCCTCAGCGTAAACTTCTTCTTCAAGGCTTCGGAGATCAGACTAGCAGAGTCCTCTTCCATCAGTGACGTACAGCCACGGGAATATCTACACAGAGAGAGAGAGAGAGAGAGAGAGAGAGAGAGAGAGAGAGAGAGAGAGAGAGAGAGAGAGAGAGAGAGAGAGAGAGACACACACACACACACACATTATTGAGAGTACAGTGCTTTTTTACACATATGATGAAATCTGTACACACTGTTTAGCACAGATCAACTATCAGCGAGGAAAAGGAGTAAAAGGGAGAGAGAGAGATGAAAAGAGAAAGGATAACAAGAAAAAAATGACAAGACAGACAAAAAAAGTAAGAAACCAAAAGAAAGAAAAGGAAAACTTGTACAAGAAACAAGTAACGTGCAGATGAACAAAAGCGGGTAGAGAAAGATGTCCTCTCACCTGTCCTTGCTCATCTTCATGCGGTTCATGTCCCTCAGGATGTCCTTGACGTCGGCGAAGCTGGTGGACTTGGACAGCGACACCGTGTCTTCCTCCGCCTCCCGGAACTCCATGGTGGGCCGGTCGAGGTCGAAGGTCGCCGAAGCCGTCATGCAGACAGGGGGCACGGGGTCGGGCGCTAGCTCGGGGACCTCCGACTCGTACTCCTCTTCCTCCTCGTCCACTTCTGTGACGTCGCTGATGACGAAGGAGGCGGCGGGGAGCGGGTGGTACGGCACGGTCTCGAAAGGAGCCATGGAGAAACCGACAGTGGTGTCGTCTGGAGAGAGGAGGTCGGGGGTGATGGGGTTCGAGTCTGAGAGGGAGGAGAAACAAATGTAGTGTTTATTATAAGCTCTGATCATACACATACACCCATGATGTGTGTGTGTGTGTGTGTGTGTGTGTGTGTACCGTTCTCTCCAGCTACAATCTTGGCGATTTGTGCACGAAGGCGGCTCAGCTCGTCCTGCAGGGCGGTGGCGCGGTTCAGTGCCGTGATGCCCGGCTTCCTCAGACCCTCCATGCGCTTTCCCTCACGCCTGAAATTAGGCACTGACGAGTTCCTGTGCAGGACCATGAGGGGCGTCGGCCTCCACTCCTGACGGAAGGGGCGTGTGTCACTCCTGACCAATAGGAAAAGAGAACGCTGTTTTATTGAGAAACGCATCAGTTTAGAGTTTAGATTTAATCTACAGAGATGATTTAACCCACAGAGATGATTTATCCCTGGAGACACGCCCTGGTGGTCATACAGACATGCCCTGGTGGTCATACAGACACGCCCTGGTGGTCATACAGACACGCCCTGGTGGTCATACAGACACACCCTCGCTCAGACACACCTGCACTTACACACCTGACTCTCGCATAAGTCTCCTCTTCATCAGCAGCAATCCAGGCAATGTCAGCAAGTGTGGGCACCAGGGGGCCGTCTGTGGGCCGCAGGGGGGACAGACCGGGCAGCTCCTACACACACACACACAATGTTAACAAGCAGATGATGACACAGGTATTAACAGAGTAGAAGTATTACAATCAGAAAGTAGGGAAGCAATGGAGCGAGAGAAGGGAAAAGAAACAATAAAAAAGTGACGGTAAAATGAAAGAAAGAAAGAAAGAAAGAAAGAAAGAAAGAAAGAAAGAAAGAAAGAAAGAACATTATTTGGTACAGATTTGTACTTGACATTGTTTCTGCTAAATTGTAGACGAGAGCTCTAACATACATGAATTTGACGTGTGTGTGTGTGTGTGTGTTACCTGGAAACAGGCTCTGGGGCAGGGTTTCAGAGGCAACGTGGAGCCAATTCTCCTTACCACACTCCGGGTCGCACCATGTGGCTTATTCTGCCAAATAGGAATCACCTCCTGCACAAACACACACACACACACACACCATTTACACACCAACTTAGACACACACACACATCACCCTACACGCACACACACTCACGTTGCCGTACACACGCACACGCACTCATGTCACTCCACACACACACACACACACACACACACACACACACACACACACACACACACACACACACACACACGTACTCTAGTCGCCCTATACGCACATGTGTTTGAGAAAGGGGATCATTGTAAAAACAATGGAGATTTCTGAGGACTTCAGAAAAAGAGTTATTGTCGTCAGGCTGGAAGAGGTTACATCATCATCTATTAAAAGTTTGGACTTCCTACAAATGAAGGAAATTTAAGGCCATAGGTACATCCCAGAAGTGGTCAACCAACAAAGATCACTCCAAAAGCAAAATGTGTAATAGTGTGCTGGGTCAGAAAGGAGGGCGTCTTTTGCTTTGGCTTATGTTAATTGATGGAACAATGATTTCAGAATTATACCAGTGATCTCAAAATAAAAAACGACAACACATCCGTCTATAAACTGAATCTCAAGAAAAACAATGATCACAATCACACAAGACCTTCTACCAAAGAATGATTACAGAGAGAACAAAGATTATGTTTTAGAAAGGCCAAGTCAATGTCCTGAGCTTAACCCAAAATAAAAAATGTGGAAGCACCAGTTCATGTGAGTAGTATCCCAGTGTTTAAGCTCCCTGTTCAGTACTGACGAACCAGTTCAGATTCTTCCAAGCCGTTGTGCAGCACAGATCAAAAGTTACCGGCAACTTTACTCACACTTATTGCTGCACAAGGAGTCACAACAGATACTGAAATCAAATGGTTCGATATAATTATTTCTAAAGCGATAACAAACTTTCAGGTGACACCGTATAGTGATCCAGGCTTGTGAACGGAACCGTATGAGGATGTAGTGAGCGAGGTGCGATGTGGGACACAGCTACAGACAGAAATCTCACCGCTCCAGCATCCATCACAGCAGAAGATGGTTTAAACACAACACCACGAGAGTTTGGATTCCCAGAGTGTTCAGGATCACAGCAGGACGAAGGACATGATGCTCAGGAGTCTTCGGCCCACTTTAGTCCACCGCGGTCGAGACACAGAGCATCTGCAAAGAAAGAAGAGAGGATGAAGAGAGGAGAAAATGTCATTAATGTACATTAATGAGAGAAGATACAGAAATAATCTCATTTATACATCATGCATTAAATGCCTAGAAAGCACAACATCACAATCAAAACACACTTGGTATCAAAACCTGGCATGTTTTTAACTTTAAATACTAAATAAAAGGAAATGTTTTCAAAATCAGACTGTGTATGTGATGCTAACGCACGTTAGCATGCTAGCTACCGAACCGGCTTTAAAATTCGATGGTTTTAAATGTTTATTTCCAAGGACACGTAATAAAATTAGTCGATATATAAAGATTACTGTAGGTTAATTTGACTCCTCGCCTCTAAACAACGTTGCAGTAAACGTTTTATAACCTTGCGTCCCAGTAGTCGACCCTCGTTTAGTTACAACAGCGTTATAAACCGCGGCTTTGTTCCAAACCGATCACTGTTGTCTTCGTAGGCACCCTACAACGCCAGATGTGTAACGACCCCCTCGATCCCTTAATAAGGGACCGAACATCTATTTGGAACACAACCGAAATGTTTGTTAACGTAACGCTACTAAAAAAACTAAAGCGTTTGGGAAGACTTATTATTATTATTATTATGTATATAATAAAACATATCCTACGAACCATAAAAAATCGTTTTCTTCTTTAAATCTGTGTTTTTTTGTTTTGTTTTTGTTTCACAATACAAACAAATTCAATGCCGTGGTAACAAAGCTAAGCTAACTAGCTTCGTTAGCTAACGAGGACGCTCTGTGATTGGTTCGTTCTTACGTCCCAACGTCCAATAGAATACTCGACAAAATAAAAGTTTGAAACGTAGCAAGATAAAGGTCTTAAAAATGAGTACAAAAGGGATTTTATTGTATAAATATTTTATTGTATTCCGAATAAATAACAGCAATTAATCAGTGCACTGCAGTGTGTCCTGTATTGGTTTTAGTGTTTAATAAAAAAAAAATAAAGTTATTTTTAGCTTCATTTTTAATACATTTATGATACACATTGTTAGAAAGCTAAAAGTTAATGATAAATGTTTCTCTTAAATTAAAATTAATAGATAAATAGCTCGAATGAATAAAAAATAACTAATCAGTGGAACGCGTGGTGATGACGTCATCTTTCCCCGCAGGCACAAAACCTAAACAACTCGTGATGTGATTTATTTCCGCCCGTATTGCGTTAAAAATCATTTAATGAAATAATCCATAATCATAATTAAAAATGTATCGCAATTCATAATGTAAAGTAGATACAGCTATCGAGAATTAAGAGAGAACTCACATCGGGAAGTAAAAACTACAGAAAAACAATTTGGTTCTGCGGTTTCGAAGGTGATGTGATTGATCTGTGAACTGTCCAATCATCAGGCTAGCTGTTGTGTCCGAGCCAATCGGAGAGCAGAAGGCGGGACTTGTTAGGAGGAACAATACGCCTGTCAAATCCATGTTGATAATAAAACACATGATGGAGAGACGCCTGGAGCTCTGATTTACACCGCGGTGGGTAAAAGCACAGGTCAGTTTCTGCTCTGTTTATACCGTCGGTGTGTCATGCAGAGATACTTATAGAAGGAATGTGGTTTTATTCGTCACTGATCAGACAATAGCGAAGCTGGTTAACTTCTGCTTTTATGTCATCTTCATCATCATCATCATCATCTTCAGCAGCAGCAGCAGCATTGGAAAAAGTCTTATTGATATTTTATTTTTATAGATGGAGAATTAAATGTAAATGTACGTGGAAGTCATTTAAATGCTGCAGGGATGGACAAATGGCCTTCTTGCCTTCTTTTAAAAAACATTATATATATATATATATTACATTTTATATACACATATAGTGCACTACATAGGGTGTGTATATATATAGTGCACTACATAGGGTGTGTGTGTATATATATATATATATATATATATATATATATATATATATATATATAGTGCACTACATAGGGTGTATATATAGCGCACTACGTAGGGTGCCTTTATGTCTTTGTTATACTATGTAAAGCAGAACTTGATTTGAATAAATCAATATTAAAAAACACAAATCACAATTTATAGTTATACATTGTTATAAACATTTCAACTATTCTAAAGTGTGACTCTTCCAGGCTGTTATATTTAAATCTGATCTCTACTTTAAATTAATTTACAACAGCAGCAGTGAGTTCTGTTCTGCGCCTCGGATAATAAGTGCCAGCAAATAGTCGGTTTGTTTACCAGGTGAACCCGCGTCCACTCGAGCATCGTGTTCCCGACGTGCCTGATGATTGAATGTCTGTGTCATGTCTCACGCCACAGTGGAGTTAATATGAAGCACATATAAAAATAGACACTCAGGACTAAGAATCTGAAGTGTTTTAAAACTATTTCTGCTCTCTGAGATGCTCCAAGTGTTTGTTTATCTAAAAATCAGCTCTAATTTATCTTTAACCACTAAAATTCTGTGTATGCTTCTCAACAGAGGGAGTCCTGACTCATTTTAGATCAGACTCACAGACACAACATCAAACGTTTGTTTACACAGACTGAAAAAGTCCCATAAGCCCAGAATGGAAATTTTCTAAAATATTTATACCGGCACGTCAAAGTTACTAAGATCACATTCGGCAGATTTTATATTTTATTCGTTGCTCTGCTGCTACAGGATTGGCTGATTGGCAATTATGTAAAAGATCTAATCTTAATGAGTACTAATATCAAAGAAAAACCCACATCATGTAAAAAAGTATATGATGAATAGAAATAAAATAATAATAAATAATAATAATAAATTTGAAAGTACATGTGTTCCTAATAAAGTGACCTGGTACATCTGTATAATAATAATAATAATAATAATAATAATAATAATAATAACATATCTACTATTTCCACAGATTGTAGCTATATAGGATATGATGAAGGAGGATGACGATGGAAAGAAAAACCAATTCCTTCAAATCTTTTTTGGTCCCCTGAACATCTGCATGAACATCTGCGCTTCTGGAATTTAGCTCCAAACAAACAAACAAAAAACCCAACACAATGGACAGTAAACAGAGGGAGAAGACCAGAAGCGGATACTTCTGCAACGTCAAGAGCAGGTCAGTTCTCTTGTGTAGTTCTTATGACTCACGCCGTAACACTGCAGCAATCTGATCAAGTACCGACAAACCCAGAGGGACGCTGGATACCGAGTCTGAGTGTTTCAGTACTACACACTCTGGAGCTGTTAGGAATGTAGGGCTGTGGACCCTATGATGAAGGAATTATAATATCTATATCCTGATAAAATGTAGGAATTATATCTATAAATTTTTTTTGTTAAGAATTTTACAAATAAAATAAAATAATAAACTTTCAGTATTGAGGATTTTTTTAATTATTTGTTTTTGAAAATAAAAATTGTGATTTCTAAAATTTCTTTAAAAAAAATTTATATGAAAACTTTTTAATTACTTTTTTTGGGGAGTTTGTTTTTGTCTTTGAGAATGAAAAATGAACCTGTACTTCTCTGTGGTTGTGAGGTTGACCCCTGACTCGTTCTAACCCCCAGGCTGGGCACCAGGCTGCCGTCAGGCTTCACGCAGACTCCGGGTTATGCCTCCGTGAGCGCTAACGTGGATATTACTGATAAGGGACGCCATCACATCCGGAACCCCAAACTGAGACAGTATTACCTCAAAGGTGATGTTAATGTTAAGAATTTTATATTTTAAACACAGTTTCTACATAAAGTGCAATTTGAAGTGCTTCATGAGGAAATATTATAAAAAGATAATAATAATAAGAAGAAGAAGAAGAAGAAGAAGAAGAAGAAGGGGATTAGACAGTGAATGAATCATGTGAGTATTAGGCAGTAAACCAGGTGTGGACTATAATAAATCATTTATGGATTAGACAGTAAATTATGTGTGGGGATTAGACAGTGAATTAGATGTGGACTAAAATCAATCATGTGGATTAGTCAGTAAATCTGGTGTAAACTAAAATTAATCATGTATGGATTAGACCGTGAATCAGGTGTGGATTAGAATGTGAATCAGGTGTGGATTAGACCGTGAATCAGGTGTGGATTAGACCGTGAATCAGGTGTGGATTAGACCGTGAATCAGGTGTGGATTAGACCGTGGATCAGGTGTGGATTAAAATGAATAATCTGTGGATTAGACCGTGAATCAGGTTTGGATTAGACTGTGAATCAGGTGTGGATTAGACCGTGAATCAGGCGTGGATTAGACCATGTATCAGGTGTGGATTAGACTGTGAATCAGGTGTGGATTAAATGAATAATCTGTGGATTAGACCGTGTATCAGGTGTGGATTAGACCGTGTATCAGGTGTGGATTAGACCGTGAATCAGGTGTGAATTAGACCGTGTATCAGGTGTGGATTAGGCCGTGAATCAGGTTTGGATTAGACCGTGAATCAGGTGTGGATTAGACCGTGAATCAGGCGTGGATTAGACCATGTATCAGGTGTGGATTAGACTGTGAATCAGGTGTGGATTAAATGAATAATCTGTGGATTAGACCGTGAATCAGGTGTGGATTAGACCGTGAATCAGGTGTGGATTAGACCTGTTATCAGGTGTGGATTAGACCATGTATCAGGAGTGGATTAGACCTGTTATCAGGTTTGGATTAGACCTGTTATCAGGTGTGGATTAGACCTGTTATCAGGTGTGGATTAGACCGTGAATCAGGTGTGGATTAGGCCGTGAATCAGGTGTGGATTAGGCCGTGAATCAGGTGTAGATTAGAACGTGAATCAGGCGTGGATTAGACCATGTATCAGGTGTGGATTAGACCGTGAATCAGGTGTGGATTAAATTAATAATCTGTGGATTAGACCGTGAATCAGGTGTGGATTAGACCGTGAATCAGGTGTGGACTAGACCGTGTATCAGGTGTGGATTAGACCGTGAATCAGGTGTGGATTAGACCGTGAATCAGGTGTGGATTAGACCGTGGATCAGGTGTGGATTAGACCGTGGATCAGGTGTGGATTAGACCGTGGATCAGGTG
>NC_062529.1:23628252-23633252 GCF_022655615.1 Tachysurus fulvidraco | reverse complement strand
TAATTAATTAAACTAGTCTGAATCTAGACTGAATCTATCTGAATCTAGACTGAATCTATCTGAATGTATCTAACTGAATCTAGACTGTATCTACAATGAATCTATCTGAATCTAGACTGAATCTATCTGAATCTAGACTGAATCTATCTAACTGAATTTAGACTGAATCTAGGCTGAATCTGTCTATATGAATCTAACTGAATCTAGACTGAATCTATCTTTGGAGGACGATTTTCTGTTTACAGATGTTAGCTTTATAGAGCATCATGCCATGCTAAATACTGAAGCAAGATGTTCTAATTAATTAAACTAGTCCGAATCTAGACTGAATCTATCTGAATCTAGACTGAATCTATCTGAATCTAGACTGAATCTATCTAACTAAATCTAGACTGAATCTATATTTGGAGGGTGATTTTCTGTTTACAGATGCTAGCTTTATAGAGCATCATGCTAAATACTGGAGCTAAATTTGATAACTAATGAAACAAGAATGAATGAAACTAGTCTGAATCTAATCTGAATCTAGACTGAATCTAGCTAACTGAATCTAGACTGAATCTATCTAACGGAATCTATCTGAATCTAGACTGAATCTACTGTATCTGAATCTAGACTGAATCTATCTTTGGAGGGTGATTTTCTGTTTACAGATGCTAGCTTTATAGAATATCATGCTAAATACTGGAGCTAAATTTGATAACTAATGAAACAAGATTTGTAGAAATCTTTGCTAGCTACCGATTCCAGCTTTATATAACATCGAACAATGCTTTTAATAGCTTTGTAAAACAGCTTGCATGTAAACTATCCAATCTAGCTGTGTATCTTTCAAATGTATGTGAAACTTGTGCTCGTTGTTAAAATTAGTTTTATAGAATGCTAATAACCGGAACAAGCTTTACACTTGACCTTTGTTTTCACGTATATTGTACTTAACGTCCTGATAATAGCTGAATCTATGGGATTGATGAGTTTCTGTTTACAGAAGCTAGCCTTATAGAGCATTCAGCTAATACTGGACCTAGATCTGCTAATTAGTGAAACAAGATAGCCTATGTAGAAATCCATGCTAGCTGCTAAATCCAGAATATAGCTCCATGTGAAAACTTGGATGAACTGAATGTAGCTTTGTATTTTACGTTCCTTATTCCTGAGTCTGGATTCCTAGACTCAAATGCTAATAACCGCTTTATTTCGTAGCACCTTCGTAATAAAAGGAATTATTTTTTAAACATCTCCTGACTCTAACGGATGGGTTAGTTTAATTAATTACTGAAGGTAGATATATAGAAATACTTGCTAGCTACTGACTAGCTTTATATGTAACACCTTGTACGATGTTTTTATAGCTTTATAAACCATCTTTGCTAACTTCTGAAACTAGCTTTGTATCTGGCAAAATTAGCGTTATGTAACACATTGTTTATTGTTGAAATTAGCTTCACGGAATGTAATGCTAGGAACTAAGACAAGCTTCCTAGACTAGACCTTTTGATGAAAGAGAGATTCAAGGTTTTTAAAGCATCTTGCTAACTGTTGAATCGATCTTCCAAAGTTATCTTTATGAAGCAGAATTTAGCTTGAGGTAAAATTTCCTCATTTATAGCCTCGTAGGAAGTAATGCTAATAAATGAAATCAGCATCTATGTAGTAATATCACCTTTGTAATATATTTGAAGGTTTTTGTGCATCTTTCTTACTAAGCTCACTTTGTAATCTTTCTAATTTGGCCTGTTACTTTCTAATTACTTTATATAAAATCATGCTAAAGTTTTAGCCTTGCTAATTACTGAATATTGATTTGCTAATTAATGCTAACTAACAGTATGTTACATTTAGCTTTGTGGCAGCAAGTTAAGAGAAGTAGTTGCAGCAAGTTACAGAACAAGTTACTGTGTGTGTGTGTGTGTGTGTGTGTGTGTGTGTGTGTGTGTGTGTGTGTGTGTGTGTGTAAAACAGGTTCATCACGAGGACACAGTGTTCAGTATAGCCTCTCGGTTTAGTGGCAGATCAGCAGATTCAACTTTAATGACACAGGTAGACCACACTAGGTTGTTTGTGTACTTTGTGTTGTGTTGCTATCTGTATCATTGTGTTCTGTTCTATGGTGACCAAGTTCCCAGTAGAACATATGATATTTATAGCCGTATGGTGCGTCACCGGGGGAACGAAAGATGAGATGAGCCATAAAAAAGTTGTATTGTGTTCCATCTTGCTCATGTTTGCTAAATTTTGTTGGGATTAATAGCAATAATCCTTCAACATGTCTTAGAAAAGTTTAATTTTAATTTTAAGGATTAAGAAGAAAACACAGAGCTGGGGGAAAAAACACAATTACAACAACAACAAAAACAACACTGACATAATCATCATCAGCAATACCACTTCCAACAACAACAACACCACACCAACAGCAAAACCTGCACAACCAAAAGCATGAACAATACACTAATCAGAAGAACAACACCTATAATAGCAACACCTATAACAGCAACAACACCAACACCTATAACTGCAACGACACCAACACCTATAACAGCAACGACACCAACACCTATAACAGCAACGACACCAACACCTATAACAGCAACGACACTAACACCTATAACAGCAACGACGACAACCCCTATAACGCGAACACCAACCCCTATAACGCGAACACCAACCCCTAAAATGCGAACACCAACCCCTATAACGCGAACACCAACCCCTATAACGCGAACACCAACCCCTATAACGCGAACACCAACCCCGATAACGCGAACACCAACCCCTATAACGCGAACACCAACCCCTATAACGCGAACACCAACCCCTATAACGCGAACACCAACACCTATAACGCCAACACCAACACCTATATCGCCAACACCAACACCTATAACGCGAACACCAACACCTATAACGCGAACACCAACCCCTATAACGCGAACGCGAACACCAACCCCTATAACGCGAACACCAACCCCTATAACGCGAACACCAACCCCTATAACGCGAACACCAACACCTATAACGCGAACACCAACACCTATAACGCGAACACCAACCCCTATAACACAACACCTATAACGTGAACACCAACACCTAAAACGCGAACACCAACACCTAAAACGCGAACACCAACACCTAAAACGCGAACACCAACACCTAAAACGCGAACACCAACCCCTATAACGCGAACACCAACCCCTATAACACCAACACCTATAACGCGAACACCAACCCCTATAACACGAACACCAACACCTAAAACGCGAACACCAACCCCTATAACGCGAACACCAACACCTAAAACGCGAACACCAACCCCTATAACGCGAACACCAACCCCTATACGCAACGACAACACCTATAACAGCAACGACAACAACAAACAACAACACCTATAACACTAACACCAACAACACCTATAACACCAACACCTATAACAGCAACCACAACACCTATAACACTAAAACCAACACCAACACCTATAACACTAACACCAACAACACCTATAACACCAACACCTATAACAGCAACCACAACAACACCTATAACAGCAACCACAACCCCATAACACGACCAACACTAACACCAACACCTATATCACCAACACTAACACCTATAACACTAACACCATCTATAACAATAACATCTATAACAGCAAAAACACTAACACCTATAACACTAACACAAACACTAACACCTATAACACTAACACAAACAATAACACCTATAACACTAACACAAACACTAACACCTATAACACTAACACAAACAATAACACCTATAACACTAACACAAACAATAACACCTATAACAGCAAAAACACTAACACCTATAACACTAACACAAACACTAACACCTATAACACTAACACAAACAATAACACCTATAACACTAACACAAACAATAACACCTATAACAGCAAAAACACTAACACCTATAACACTAACACAAACACTAACACCTATAACACTAACACAAACAATAACACCTATAACACTATCACAAACACTAACACCTATAACACTAACACAAACACTAACACCTATAACACTAACACAAACAATAACACCTATAACACTAACACAAACAATAACACCTATAACACTAACACCTATAACACTAACACAAACAATAACACCTATAACACTAACACAAACAATAACACCTATAACACTAACACAAACAATAACACCTATAACAGCAAAAACAATAACACCTATAACACTAACACAAACAATAACACCTATAACACTAACACAAACAATAACACCTATAACACTAACACAAACAATAACACCTATAACACTAACACAAACAATAACACCTATAACACTAACACAAACAATAACACCTATAACAGCAAAAACACTAACACCTATAACACTAACACAAACACTAACACCTATAACACTAACACAAACAATAACACCTATAACAGCAAAAACACTAACACCTATAACACTAACACAAACACTAACACCTATAACACTAACACAAACAATAACACCTATAACAAACACAAACAATAACACCTATAACACTAACACAAACAATAACACCTATAACACAAACAATAACACCTATAACACTAACACAAACACTAACACCTATAACAGCAAAAACACTAACACCTATAACACTAACACAAACACTAACACCTATAACACTAACACAAACACTAACACCTATAACACTAACACAAACACTAACACCTATAACACTAACACAAACACTAACACCTATAACACTAACACAAACACTAACACCTATAACACTAACACAAACACTAACACCTATAACACTAACACAAACAATAACACCTATAACACTAACACAAACACTAACACCTATAACACTAACACAAACAATAACACCTATAACACTAACACAAACACTAACACCTATAACACTAACACAAACAATAACACCTATAACACTAACACTAACACAAACACTAACACCTATAACACAAACACAAACAATAACACCTATAACACTAAGAA
>NC_062529.1:23608252-23620752 GCF_022655615.1 Tachysurus fulvidraco | reverse complement strand
CCCTGTGATGGGTCGGTACTCCGTCCAGGGTGTATCCTGCCTCGATGCCCGATGACGCCTGAGATAGGCACAGGCTTCCCGTGACCCGAGAAGTTCGGATAAGCGGTAGAAAATGAATGAATGAATGAATATTAATTATTATTTATTATATTATGAATTGCAGCCATACAGTCACTGTATTTATGAACATAAGGAGTTCAAAACTACAGACACTTATCAAACTTGTCACATATCTCAATAACGTAAACAAATATAAACTAACGTGCGGTAAAATGACATCCGATTACTGATAAATAAACCGATTACTAATGATTATGTATGTTCACTCATGTAAACATTGAACCTATAAGATGTACATTAGAACATAATGCTTAAAATCCTTCTAATTCTTTATTTTGATTGTTTTTTTCCCTCCCTGGTCAGTGGACACTTCGGCCTGTGGCTTGACGAGTCTCTGTACGTGGGCAGGAGCAGCCCGTGTTACACCTTTAACAACTGCAGCCTGTCTGAGAATAGCGACTTCCGGGTGCTGGAGTTCGAGGCCTGGACCTTCTGGTGATCTGACGCTTTGTCGGATTTGAGACGGAAAAGGGCCGAGCGAGAACGAGACGGAGGGACAACGAGAGCAGAGTAAAGACTGATCTGAGATCTTTATTAAGATCTGAGGAGGAAAAGCAATACTGGATGGATTCTCTGCATAAGGAGGACACTGATACCGCATACGTACAACGCTAACGCAAAAACAATAACAACGATGACATTGTCATACAGTACATTTAACATTCGCTCGTGGATCGAAGACCCATGTGACCTCGATGAAAGGCGATAAGTAGCGAAAGCTATAAAACAATGAGAAATTAATATTAATATTCTCACTTTCACGTCTTTCAGTGTTTAAACAAACCACCATGGAATAGCTTTTGAAATACGTTCGTACGGTGTGTTTCCTTTTGAAACAGGAAGTGAGGTGTTGAACTTCATGACTTGTTTTCACACCCACTAGCCAATAGCGTTAGAGATAAGCCCAGACCTGCTCCGCCTCCGAGTCCTGAAAGCATTAATCACCACGACTGAAGTCGAGATATACTTGAGGAAAAAAAAATGATCGAAAACATCCCCTCCAAAAAAAGTGAAAAATTATAAAATGAAAATTAATTAAAATATTCATTAAAATGACAAAACATTATTACGATAATTTAAGGCGTTTCTATTATACACAGTTTCACTCAGAAGACTTACAGGTTTTCCTAACAAAACTTCCCAAGAAGTTGTATTTGTAATACAGAAGTCCAGAAAGACAAGAGTTTGATTTTAATTAGAATTCTTTGTAATAATTTACTAAAATTCAACTTAATTCACTTATGCAATCGTACGCCGTACGACGTGCAGTAAAATCCTTTATTTTTGTAATGATTCGTAAATCGTTAACCGTTATTATTAACATTAAATCTATTTAATTATATTGAATTACGTTTAAATAAATACATTAATGAATATAATAAATAAGATGAAAACATTTATATTATTTTTTATTTATATAAATTATTATTGTTCGTTATTGATCTTTATTTAATAAATAATTATTTATTTAATTAATATTTCTATTAGTAAAATCAAGCCATTTTGTTATTTGGACTGAATTCTTTTTACATAATTTTTTTTTATTATTAAATCTTTGTCAAACGTATTTTTAATGTTTTTAATCAAAGAATCGCCATAAAAACGTTATACAAGAGTAAGTCTCTAATCGCTAAGATGCTAGTCATGCTAGAGAAAAACAAGTACGGAAACATGTATAACTCACGGCCTTTCTGGACTCCTGGAATTGATGCTAATGTTATATAATGTTTTCAAACATAATTTAGAAATTAAACCATTTTAAAGATTTAAAACTGGATTAAAGTTCAAATCTGATTAAATTTTACCTCAGAAAAGACATCATTAATCACAATATTTCTATGTTATCATCACGTTGTCCTGCAAAGCTCATTTCCTCTTCTATAAAGTACAATGAGAAGATTTTTAACATGTTAAATCTACTGTACGAAGCACTTCTGGATAAAATATCTAACAACTAAAAGACATTTATGGATAAATTATAAAACTGAGGTACTAAACCATGCGTTTGATTCCGATTTGTAACCAAACTGTCGGCCGTTCGCATCCTGACGAGGCACGACGGAGACGACGACGAAGAAGCCGCCGTTTTAACACGAGGAGTACGGTTACTGAAGTTCGTTAGCTAACGCATAGCCGTGTTTAGTAAGAAAGACAAAAAGGGAATTGCATCATGGGAGATGAACCACACCTACAACTCCTCACTGAAACTGAATAATACATGGAACTTTTAAAAGTAAAATAGTGATGTTTGAAATAAAAGAGTTACACACATTAAACATTAAACTAGACAAATAAGTAGAAAAGGTCTTTATTTTACGGTACATTGTTTTAATCCACAACACAAACCTTGTACAGTGAACATTTTCATACGGTCAACATGACAAATCCGCACTGTTTCATCATTTTGACGCAAATCCGAACTTTGCTGACGTTTCCATTGAAGCTTCGATGCTAATGTGGCTAACAAGTTCGAATTTAGCTACAAATTCTAGTTAAAATGTTTTGTCAGTTGTCTCAGTTTTATTGCGATTGTCACTCAGGATTGATGATGTGGTTTAGTACAGAGTTAAACTTCCTGTCAGATATAAAACTACGTGAACATATCTATCTCGCTTATAGCTAAACGCTGTTACACTGTCGTGTCGTTTTTGTCATCGCCTGCATACATTAATAAATGCTAAGTCACAATAAACAACTAAGCATTTTCACCTCATGGCTGATTTACATTTAGCGCAAAAACAGGCAAAAAAAAAAATCAGCCACTGCAGCAGCTTGCTACCAGAGATGCGCGCTAACTCTTCATCTTTGTATAAGGCGTCGTTACTTTCGTTCCAACTGAACGAACGACTAGCCTGATTCGTCTTAAATTGCGGACGTGAACCGACAACGTTTTAGAAACATTTGTGAACGTAGATCATTTTATTTGACAGGAGAACAATAATAAAAACCCGCATCACTTAAATTCGATGTTCGGCTTGAAGCTCTAGTAGTTTTATTAGTTGTTAGTTTACGGTAACTTTGTAGCTCAAGTGCAAATCTACGTCTTTCAGCCCACGTTACCGTAACAACTACAGGAGACTATTTACTCTGAGCTTCAACTCAAAACTTTCTCTGATCGTCTTTAGAGTGGCTTTTGTTTTTAATGTTTAATACGATGGCTCGGTAGATTAACTGGAATTAATAAATTCTTTTGTGTGTGTGTGTGTGTGTGTGTGTGTGTGTGTGTGTGTGTAAAACACTGGGTTTAATTCTCAGGGACATCATTTTGCATAGATTAATACTGATCGTGAACACGAGATGAGACGATCCACTGATCTGCTGAGTTCTGTGTGTATTCAACAACGCGGTATGGCTGGGTGTGTTTGTGTTATTGTACTGTGTGTGTGTGTGTGTGTGTGTGTGTGTGTGTGTGTATCTGGACTGGAACAAAGACATCAGGCCTGGTCCAACTAGTGCAAGCTTTCAGAGCAGGCCATCACAAACTGTTCCATCCAAGGACACCCACACACACACATACACGCACACACACGTGTACCATATATGGCATTCTGGAAAGTCCCATCACCCCTGAGTGAAAAACCGTTGTCCTTTGACACACCTGTTTTTTTTGTTGTTGTTTTTTTTTTTTTTAAAAAATACATTAACACCCCCAAAATGACAACCGTGTCTTTTAGCTATTTTAACTCCAGCATTGTAAAGATTTTCCAAATATTTTTCTATGACATTTATGGCGAGGTGTGACGAAGCCGGCTAAGGCGGAAGACGCCGACGTTCTCCGAGCGCGTTCTACGATTTGATCCGACGCTCGCACGCCGTCTTGTCCGACGGGGGCGAGTAATAAAGTCTGACCTCCTACTTCAAACTAGCGTGAACTTCACGGTTTCGTTACACGATCTGCTGAGGCTGAAGGCCGAAAGACAAAAGACTTGAAGCAACAGTTCAGCTAAAAGTCTTTGTTTTCTGTTATTTAGCTTCAGTTACTTTTTAGCTACATAATCATCGTGTCGTTTTTTTTTTTTAAAGGACGTATTGTATAAAATTTCCTAATAACCAGCACACTAGGATTAACCCCAGCTCATAAAATCAAGTGTAGAAAAATCTGCAGTCACTTGCTACAAGACAGGAGAGAAAACTCCCAGGATTCAGTGCAGCACAAGATCCAGAAAATTTGTGTGTGATGTGAGACTTGGATGAGTTGTTTGTTATGATGATGATGATGATGATGATGATGATGATTAGAGGTAAGTTTTGGCTTTGTCCAGTCCCTCCATCAGGAAGCGGATGTACGTGGACGTGGACGGATCCTCAAACCCACCCGCGAAGCTGAACCTCATCCCCAACTCGTCCTCCTCCGGCTTCACGGACGTCTGGTCTAGGAAGTTGTTAGCGTTGATGTGGTGAACCTGTGGATCGAGGAAACAAAACAAACAAACAAACAAACAATTTAGCATCAAAGTTTCACATCATATCGTTCAATCCTTTTTATTTATTTATTTAATGAGATTTTACAAGGGTTTAGTTAATGCGCTAATTTTTAAGAAATTATTTCTACAAATGAGCTGAAATCTCTGCCAAAATTCGGTCCCATGATTAAAATGATGTTACTACATTCTTTATATTCCTAAATTTCAAGTTACACCGCAAATAAAAAAAAGATCAAACATCTTGAATGTGATACCAATGATAAGATTACAATTAACAAAAAAAATAAATAAACCAAATTTTAAGATTTCGGTGTTAAAGTTGTTCGTTTTTCAGCTTTATACGACGAAAGTAGAAAAAAAAAGTCAAATATCTCAAGAAATAAGGTTTAAAAATGTTCCGGTTTAATATAATCTCATAACGAGAAACGGCCGATAAATGCGACGAGATTTTTTTATTTTTTTATTTCTTGCTAAGACGTCGTTTTTATGGAGAACCGATCGGCAACGACGTGGAGGAAAGAAAACGCGGCTCACGTTAGAAACCGGATAAGACCAAGATAAAGTTGGACTTGGATCCTGCATGTGATCGTTGCAAGCAAACACCCGCTACACTTCTCTACATGTTTTGGACTTGTTCAAAACTTCATGGATATTGGCTATCTATTTTTGAAGCATTTTCCAAAATATGTGGAAAAACCGTGCACCTGTGCCCTTTGACTGCAGTATTTGGGGTGATCAAGGTGGTATTTGGGGTGAACATTTAGCAAGTGCCAGGTGAACATGATCGCTTTTTGCTCTCTGCTAGCTAGAAGACTTATTTTGTGTAGGTGGAAGGATTCACACCCACCGACTCTGGATTAGAGAGGTCATGTGTCATATACATTTGGAAAAGATCAGATACGGTATAAAAGGGTCGGTTGAGAAGTTTTATAACATGTGGATGCCATTTGTTTTATTTTGAAAATGTCTCAATTGACAAATTTTGTGTAAATGTCTACACATGCCTGTGTTCAGAATTGTATGATGTTACCTAGAGGCCTGACTATTGTTTATATTTCTTATTGATCCAGTGTGGGGGTGGGGGTGGGGGTGTTCTTTATTGCTGAGTTAATTTAAATGTGAAACTGAAACTAAATCGCTAACAAGACTTTGTTTAAAAAAAGAAATCGGGTAAAAAATTTGAAAGAAAAAAAGAAAAAAGAAAAAGCACCTTAGGACGAAGACACACGAAGGTATAAACGGATCGGCGATAAAACAGACAAGAGTCAGGACGGATAAAATAAAATAACGAAGGAGAAATCATGCGACTCGTCACTTAGGCCCCGTTCACACTGCAGGTAAAAGTGGACCGAATCTGATTTGTTTGGGGGTCAAGTGACCAGGTCAGACTTCTTCAGGTGTAGTGTGAACATTCAAATCTGCCACTTCCATATGTGGTCCTGAATCAGACCCAAATCGGATTTTTTTCCAATGTGGCCGCAGTGTGAACCCCCGAGGCAGATTTGATGCGACTTTTACGTCGATCTACATCGACATTCGTCACAATTATGCGTGGTAACGTGTGAGTGTTCTATAAAGTGGTTACGTGAACCAGCTCATAATGTTTGCATTGAATACATCACATTATAGCATTACATGATACGTTTGCTTGCACCAGATGATACGATACTTCCTCCATCCATAACCTCGCCGACTTTTTAGCACGACGGCGTGCGGCGTGTGACGTCATCGTTATCGTTCGTTTGCTCATGCGGGTCAGTTCGGAACAGCAAACGGTTCACACTGGTATCTGATATAGGCCACATTTTAAAAGGTAATGTGAACAGCCAAACATAAAAAATCAGATCTGAGCAAAAGATCCGAATTGAGCGTTAAGACTTGCAGTGTGAACGTGGCCATAGATGAAATTAGAAGTTCGATTAGAAAAGAATTTTTGCGAAATAATTCTATTTAATTATTTATTAAATTACTTCAATTTAATATTATATAGAATTATTTTTAAGATTTTTTTTAAATAAATAGATATTAAACATATATTTTTATTTATTTGTTTTATGTTAGTATCACTGTACATTACAGGCTAAAAAGGTCCATATATATTGATTTCCTGCTAAAATTCATCCACACCGACAAGCGTCAGGTTTTTAACAGACCAGATAAACCCCCGGACGTACCACGGTCCCGTTAGGCAACACCACCATCATCTCCACAGGGAAGCTGTACTGCTCCAGGTGTAAACGCGCCTTCTGACTCAAATCCGGATTCTTCTCGTCGGCCTTTGAGGAAACGACACGGCGTTAAATACACTAAACATACTTCTTACACGAACACTAATCATAAGTCTATTCACCATAGAGGCTTTCCTGCTGTAACCATGACAATGCCCCCCCCCCCAAATGCACTTTGTACATCGAGTAATTCGGATAAATGAAACTAAGCAGCTTTTTAAGTCGTGTGAATAACAATAAAAGTCACCTGCAGGTCCTCCAGCTCTTTGACCAGAGACCAGCTGCTGATGAAGCTCTGATTGAGCAGCGTCAAGACGGGCGAACTTTCCAGAACTGTCTCCCGGAGAGTTCGCCCCGAACCTGTGTAGAGACAGAGAGAGAGAGAGAAAGAGAGAGGGGGGGGGAGGGAGGGAGAGAGGGAGCGAGGGAGAGAGAGGGAGGGAGAGAGGGAGCGAGGGAGGGAGAGAGAGAGGGAGGGAGGGAGAGGGAGAGAAGGAGGGAGAGAGAGATGGAGCGAGGGAGGGAGAGAGAGGGGGCCAGAGGCAGAGAGTCAGATAGAGGGAGAGAGAGAGAGAGAGCGTGAGAGAAAAAGCGTGTGAGAGAGAGAGAGAGTGAGAGAAAGAGAGAGAGGGAGAGATAGAGAGGGGGGGAAAGGCAGAGAGCAAGATAGACAGTGAGTGAGAGAGAGAAAGAGAGGGAGTGAGAGAGAGAGAGAGCGTGAGAGAAAGAGAGAGGGAGAGAGAGATGGGGCACAGAGAGAGCAAGATAGAGGGAGGGGGAAGGCAGAGAGAGAAAGTGGAGAGGAGAGGAGGGGGGGCAGAGGCAGAGAGAGAGAGAGAGAGAGAGAGAGAGAGAGAGAGAGAGAGGAGGCAGAGAGGGAGCAAAGAGAGAGAAACAGAGAGAGAGAGAAAGGGGGAGAGGAGGGGGGCAGAGAGAGAGAGAGAGAGAGAGAGAGAGGGAGAGGTAGAGAGAGGGAGGAGGCAGAGGGGGAGCAGAGAGAGAGAGAGGGAGATAATAAATTATTCCTTCATAAACATTACATAATGTCTAGTGAGAAACTTGTTGATAATAAACTCTCCTGCTGTCTCCTGTTCCTGCTCTCAGTGTTCTGTGTTCATTATGTTCCATTCTTACTGATTATTTTGGCTGTAGTTAAGACCGATACTTAAAATAGCCGACATCACCGTCAGCACCCGGATGAGTGCGGACGGAGGAGCGAGACGTGGCCACGCCGTCCACAGGAAGACACCGTCACAGTCTCACAGCTTCGTAATAACTTAAACGTGTGTATAGTATTAACCCTGAGTCTGACCTCAGCAGGACTGATCGTCCAGCGCTCCCCACAGCAGGATGGAGTGAACCAGTTTCCCTTCTGCTTCTGCCCTGCTGAAGGCTTCTGGGAACGGCAGGTACGGCACCTGACGAAAAAAAGGGTCGGTGTTTAAAGGGAGGAAGTAAAGAAAGAAGGTGTGAAACGACGCGACGGAAAGAGTCTTACCTTTTTGAAAGGATAAAAGGTGACCTCGAGGCGACCGGCTGCCTCGTCTCGGCTGATCTCGGAGCTCCAGTGGATCTCCTCGAACACAAAGTGGATGGGTTCTCCTCCCTCCGCCTGGCTGTCAATCACGTTCCCCTGCTCGTCGTAGATCACGGAGGGCGTAGACGGACCGGCCGCCCGCAACTCCATCTGAAAAACGACGGGTGAGGGGAAAAAAAAACATTTTTGTATTCGCTTCTTACGTGACTTGATTATGAGGAGCTACAAAAAAAATAAAGAAAGAAAAAGACACGTAACCATAGCAACATCTCACGGCATTGTGACGACTTTCTAGGAATTTTCAACATACGGTTGTTGACATGGGATGCATTCGATCTTTATTCAGTCACCAAACAAGCTTCCGCCTTTTTAACGATTTGTGCTGTTTTCGTTCGTGCTGAAGCGACTGCGTACCTGCGGCAGGTAGCCGATGTCCACCTCCATGCTACTGCTCTCGCTGGCGCCGTACAGCCACTCCATGTCGACGTTGAGAGACCTACGGACACGGGACGACCATCAGAGATCCGCGAGATCCCGTCCGACTGTACGCCGGTCTCTACCGAGGTCTCGCTTATACTCACTTGTCGTTAGGGACATACAGATGGAAGTCTCGGACATGAGAAGCGTCTTTGGAGAGCACGACGTGGCCGGCGAACTGCCCCGGCGTGAACCAGAACGGGAAATCGGGGACGTCGTTCAGCTGGAACTCGGCGTGGATCCTGAGGGTCAAGATGCGACAGGGACAAAACGAGGAGGTGAAACAGGATCATGAGCAGATGCCATGGTGCTGTCTGTGTCTGTATCTGTTACATCAGGGCACTAAATATGTAAATCTGAATATGGGTTGAAATCTTGAAGTGGGCGTGGCCTAAACCAGGCCCCCCCCCCCCGTTTCTTTCGTAATCGTTCAACACATTTTTATAATTAGTTCCTTCAGAATTTCAAAGATTTTATTTTGTGACTGATGCAGCGCTAATGTCTGATTTTGTCTTTTTTTTTTCAGAAATAAATAAATAAATAAATAAAAAATCAGCAACTTCCTGAACGTCAGCGCTTTAATCCAGAACGTTCCTGAAGTCCGAGCTCAGCACCGATTCATCGCGCTTGACTCTCTTGAGAGCTCACAAGCAAAAACGCTAATACGTGAGGATACGTGAAGCTCGATACCTGAACACGACGTCGTAGTAAAAGTCGCTGACGGCTCGTACGCAGGCGATGGCTCCCTGAGGAGCGAAGCGGGATTTGACGAACGGCCGAGGGTGAAACATGCTGAGCAGGGTGTGGATCAGAACCTGAGTGAGAAACGAGAAACTTTCACTTTAAAAACGTAAAGATTTTTCAACCTGAGTAAAATATTTCTTTGAGTAAACAGAATCCTGTGTTTGTGTGGTCAGAGGTTTCACACTGCTCCTACTGCCCCCGGGGGGTAACACTGAATCCTGGCTCTTCAGAATCTGCCCTTGTGTCACACTGTACGTTCCTAAACCCTGCTGTAACCTTCTTCTCATTTGCATATTCACGCATCGACGACCCTGATTGGATAAATCCGGCGTGCGGCCGCTTTAAATAACGTCTCGTCTCACGCTTTCACGTCGGTGAGGAAAAAAGTTGGTCTCTGTGCTTCTGCACCCGAGCAGGTTCTGTTATCTTTCACAGCTTTCTCATCTTTTTTGTCCTGTTTAACTTTGTCCTGTAGTCCACCAGACGTCCCTTCGTCCGTATCCGACTTCCTCTAATGTTTCGGCGTGACGTATTTCCCCCTCTCTACACCGCTACATCTGTGATGTTCGGCGTTTTGTCTCCTGACTCTATCTACAGAGTCGTTTCTGTTAAGTGTCTCTACGTCCCGGTTTTCACCTGATACGAGGCACAGAGGCGCTGTTCAGGTTCCGATTGGGTTTCTGTTGCTAAGCGACCAGCCCTAACGTTCTAACGTTATTTATTGCTCTTACGGTGATTCACATTCACACTCGATTTAGCCTCGGATCTGCTCGTAATTTACCTCTTTGCCGCGGGGGGTGGGTGGGTGGTACCGATTGTTGGGCAGATATCCAGTGAAGATGTTCAGATCGCTCGGGATGATCCACCAGGTGTCCCCCAGCTCCCCTTTACCCTTCGGGGGCAGAAAGATCCGGAACTGAGCAGCCGAGAAGCCAGAGGACGGAACGGCGGGACGCTTCCAGGAGCGCAGGCCGTTCAGCGCGCTGCGGGAAACCTACAGAGAGGAAAAAGAGGACAGTGACACGAGAGAGTGACTTCTTTAGATACATAGAAGAAGCAGGAACCGAAGAACTTACATGTTTTGTCTGATGAATAAATTCTGGCTTCTGATTGGTCAGTAATAATGTTATAATGTGAAAAATCTGTTTCTAATCTGATTCTAATGAAATCAGTGTATAAGGTGTCTGTTGTCCGGTTAAGACACGGTGCAGATGATGAGGTTTTTACCCCGAGAAATCCGTCCTTGCTCTTGGTCATGGTCTGGAGCAGGAGCGGCTGCATGGCTGCGTGAAGCGTGAGCGTCTCTCCGTTCGGGTCGGCGACGAACTCTTCTTCGAACTCGGCAGGAGGAGCGACGCCTGCGGACAAGACACGGACGTGGCAGGCATTAAAAACGAGCGCGTCACCAAACTAACGTGACTTTTGCTAAACAAACGTCAAAGACTGAACCTGTGAGTTTCTCAGCGATGGGTTTAAACTCGTCAGGACTGAGGTGGAGGTCGTGATCCACATCTAGAGACGAGAAGAGGAAAAGTCCTTCTGCTCCTAATGTCTTCAGTGCTGCTTCCTGATAAACACAAACAACTTTTATTAGAACTAGAAAGTTCACACATTAATGTTCACATCTTACACTGTCTATAATGTACGTGGTGTCTCTCCCCTCCATCACAGACACTTACTGTACACCACACGCTGCATCCGCAAAGCCAACGGTATTCACACACACACACTCTTCACCCCGCACACCCCTCACACACACACACACATACACACACACACTCTCTTCACCCCGCACACCCCTCACACACACACACACTCTCTTCACCCCACACACCCCCCCCCCACACACACACACTCTCTTCACCCCGCACACCCCTCACACACACACACACACTCTCTTCACCCCGCACACCCCTCACACACACACCCCCCACAACACACCTCTCTTCACCTCTCACTCCCCTCACACACACACACACACTCTCTTCACCCCACACACACCCCTCACACACACACACACACACACTCTCTTCACCCCACACACACACACACACACACACACTCTCTCTTCACCCCACACACCCCTCACACACTCTTCACCCCACACACCCCCCACACGCCCCTCACACACACACACACTCTCTCTCTTCACCCCACACACACTCTATCTTCACCTCACACACCCCTCACACACACACACACACTGTATTTACACTGGTCACTGGCGCTGTTTCTGTTTATTGTCTTTTTTGCACTGTCTTTTGTCCTGCACTGTCTTTTGTCCTGCACTGTCTTTTGTCCTGCACTGTCTTGTCTGTCTTGTTTGTTGCACTTTATGTGGCTAGGACTAACTTACTAAGTCCTTAGCTCTGTCTTTGTGTTATGTAGGTGGTCCTAGAGAAACGCTGTCTCATTTCACGGTGTACTATAACAGCTATATACGGTTGTAATGACTAATAAAAGCTTAATGACTTTACTTGGCATCTTAAAAACCTTCATAAAAAGAATAAGTGTACAATTTTATTTAATGTGTTATATTCTTTTTTAATTGCTTTGAAGAACAGCTTTGAGAAAAGGACAAGAAAGAATCACTCATGATTGGATTCAGATTTAAATAAGAATGAAGTTGATATGATGCTCTGAAGTCTGCGCAGAGATGTGATTATGTGCGTAAAGACCAGCAAGTAATGGAGGAAGGAGCTCCACATTGCACCCCTGTGTGTGTGTGCGTGTGTGTGTGAGAGAGAGAAAGAGAGAGTATGTGTGTATGAGAGAGAGAGAGTGTGTGTGTGTCTGTGTTTGTGCGTTTGTGAGAGTGTTTGTGTGTGTGTGAGAGAGTGTGTTTGTGTGTGTGTGTGTGTGTGTGTGTGTGTGTGTGTGAGAGAAAGAGAGAGAGAGAGAGAGAGAGAGAGAGCGTTTGTGTGTCAGAGAAAGAGTGTGTGAGAGAGAATGTATATGAGTGTGTGTGTG
>NC_062529.1:23600752-23603252 GCF_022655615.1 Tachysurus fulvidraco | reverse complement strand
GAGAGAGTATGAGAGAGAGAGAGAGAGAGAGAGAGATACACAGAGAGAGAGAGAGAGAGAGAGAGGGTATGAGAGGGAGAGAGAGATACACAGAGAGAGAGAGAGACAGAGAGATACACAGAGAGAGAGAGAGAGAGAGAGGGTATGAGAGGGAGAGAGAGATACACAGAGAGAGAGAGAGAGAGATATACACAGAGAGAGAGAGAGGATAGAGGGTATTGAGAGGGATGAGAGCGATACCACAGAGAGAGAGAGGAGAGGAGATAGACGACGAGAGATGACAGAGAGAGAGAGGGTATGAGAGGGAGAGAGAGATACACAGAGAGAGAGAGAGAGAGATATACACAGAGAGAGAGAGAGGGTATGAGAGGGAGAGAGAGATACACAGAGAGAGAGAGAGACAGAGAGATACACAGAGAGAGAGAGAGACAGAGAGATACACAGAGAGAGAGAGATAACTCTATAAATCTTACATAATGAAACAGAAACATTTTGCCAGTCCAAAACGTATTATTTACTTATAACAGCACAGTCACATCATGTGTTTTTTTAAATCTTATTTTTTTATTTGAGAAATAAGTTTTTGTTATTACTTTTTTTTATAGCACTTATTTTTATTTGTCATGTAAGACTTTCTCGTGGTAGAGAATGTTTTACTGCTGCTACAAAGCACTGACACTGGAGACTCCTTCCTTAAATGTAGCAGAAACATCTTTTCTTTTTAAATGTCAGCGAACGTATAACGTTGTTCTCGCGGCGTCCTCCGAACAAGTCCGTGTTGCTATAGAAACGAGAAGGCGTAATCGTGAGAGCACCGATACCGTGTAACGTAAACCTGTAGTTTGCCTTGTAGCCGGAGCTACAGTCAGAGCTGCTGTTCCAGACACTGAATCAGTCAGAATTAAGAATTCAACAGATACAAAACGTCATAAAAATGTATTAACTCTTACAATTAAAAATAGTGTATTGTGATTTTCACCAGTATAACAAGTGTGTATTGTTCTCTGGACGTCTTAGAGTGTGATAAAATGTTCTGATTGTATTTATTTATTTTATCTCAGGCCCAGATGGCTGTTCTTTTGTCTAAATTTCCCCATTCTACTTTCTCAAAGATGTCGATCATCAAGGAATGATCACTGACACAAATATTCAGTCTACAAGAGAGAAATTCAGGACTAGTTCTATTAGTAGTTTCTGTATGGTGCATATGGTGTATCATTAATTGTGTGTGTGTGTGTGTGTGTGTGTGTGTGGCACAGGGTGAGTGCTATCAGACCTCAAACGGTGCATATGGTGTATCATTAATTGTGTGTGTGTGTGTGTGTGTGTGTGTGTGTGTGTGTGTGTGTGTGTGTGTGTGTGTGTGTGGCAGAGGGTGAGTGCTATCAGACCTCAGACGGTGCAGATGGTGTATCATTAATTGTGTGTGTGTGTGTGTGTGTGTGGCAGAGGGTGAGTGCTATCAGACCTCAGACGGCGTGATGATGAGGTCAGGGTTCGGCACCCAGACCTCATCCTCTGGGACGACGTACACCGGAGAGTGGAACGATGAGAAGGTTTTTATTCACAATGTGAAGTTTTTTTTAAACAATAAGGTCGTTATGTTCGAGTGTGTACAGAGGTGATGTGGATAACGGAGGCTCATTACGCTCATGTCTGTGTCGCAGATGACCGGCAGCGGGACGCTCTCACACCCCTCGGGAGGCGTGTACAAAGGCCAGTTCAGAGACAACATGTACCACGGTAGAGGAACATACTACTTTCCTGATGGGACCAAATACTCCGGAATGTTCAGTTACAACAGGTCACTATCAGGTTTACTCTCACACACACACACTCCACCTCTCATTTTCCCCTTGTATTCGTTATATATTCAACATTTACTGCATTTTATCTACAGCGACTTAAGTATTTATACAACTAAAGGGTTAATTAAGGGTTTAGGGCCTTGGTCAGGGGCCCAGCAATGGTGGACTCGGCTTCCGAACTCATGACCTTCCGATTTTTAATCAAACCCACTAGGCTACCACATCCCTATGACATCATCCACGTTACACACCAGTGCTGTTGGGTTCTCAATTCCGATTGGTCAGAAGGTGATAGATCATTACAGCAGCTCATTAATCACAGGTTTATATTAATCTCACACACGTTCTAACACGTTATCGTTTCTATAGTAACAGGAAGGTCTGGTATTATCGGTGAAACATTCTATAAGGATCTTTATTTATCATTTTTGGAAGGAGTCTCCAGCGTCAGCGCTTTGTAAGTGTTAACTAAATTGTTTTGCAAACGTTCCACGACATTAAATGGAACTATAAACTGATAAAACATACGACGTGTCAGTCTTTAATAAATGATCAAAAATAATCATCGGAAAGGGAAATAAAAGACATCAGGACGCGCTGTTATAGGAAAATAAGTGATGAGGCAGTGGAGTGCTGAGGGGAATTTGTGCTTCTGTAGATTAAATATGTTCCCGTGTCAATATCACGTCTGA
>NC_062529.1:23590752-23595752 GCF_022655615.1 Tachysurus fulvidraco | reverse complement strand
TGAAAAACATCATGTAAATTGTTAGACGTTCCTACAAACGTTTACACCGTACGTCAAAGCGATTCTTAATATCTTTGTCCGGGAAAGTTTTCTGCACAAGTTATCATTACGATGTCGTACGTTTGTAGAACGTTGCAGCAATGCTATTTTTTAAAACCTTCTACAAATCAAATGCAGATGGGATGAAGCTGGGATTTCTGCCTTTATTAAGACCTTCATGTGGAAAGCATTCCGACGGCAGTCTGGACATTTAAATGAGTTGTAAACATTTTCTTTTATCTTCCATGCAGATGCACATATGGATGATCCAGACTTACACATGGTTCAGGTAGAATGTTTATTTATTTATTTATTTTTAAGTAACTCTCTCTCACACACACAATGAGTCTCTCTCTCTTTCTCTCTCATGATGAGTCTCTCTTTCTCGCTCTCTCATGATAAGTCTCTTTCTCTCTCTCATGATGAGTCTCTCTGCTGACTTTCACATGATCATGTGCTTAATTTTGTGTGTGTGTGTGTGTGTGTGTGTGTGTGTGTGTGTGTGTGTGTTGCAAGAAAGATGACCTTGTAGGATAGCGGATGAATGTAAAATGTAAACTTATCCTCAAGTCCAAGGTCACTGAAGAAAGACAGACAGACAGACAGACAGACAGACAGACAGACACACACACACACACACACACACACACACACACACACACACACACACACACACACACACAGCGCAAAAATGTGCTCAAATCCAAATCCAGCTCAAAAAATCTTGACCCGAAGGTTGGCCGAGCCTTAATTTTATTAAGTAACTGATTTGGTGAATAAAGTCAAACAAACCACTGTGTACATTTCACTAGACTTTTAGATTTTGTTCATTTAGATTTTTATACAGGAAATTATACTTGATAAATATTACTTTATATTACAATATTTTCACTTTTAAAGTTTCCATATTTCTATGTACTGTCTATAGGGGTACATCATTTTGAGCAGTCCACCTTCAATAGTGTCCCGAATCTACGTCACTAGTCTGTATATCTGATCCCTTATAGATTTTTGTGTTTGTCCAAATTTAAGCCTCCCGCATTACAGTTGCAGGCCCTGTGGGCGGAGCTTAAGGCCGGACTCAGGGGTGTGGTTCAGGAGATCTCCTCCTTACAGCAAAGCAACAGCCATTTGGAGGAGAAAGTGTCCGAGTGCCAGAGAGACACGGCGGAGAAAATCCTGTCTCTGAGAAATAAGCTGAACACACTCCAGGTACACACACTTTAATCTGTAGTTAATGAGGCAGGTTACACACTTTACACTTAAACACAGCATTAACAAGTATGTTTGTTAAGAATTAGTATGTTGGATGTTTTGCAGGAGGACACAGGCACTGCTCTGTCTCAGATCTCTGAACTCAGCATCAGACAAAAAGAGCTACAGACAGATCTGGACCTACTGCGGAGGACACAACACAGGTAACACCCACTGTAGAGGATACAACACAGGTAACACCCACTGTAGAGGACACAACACAGGTAACACCCACTGTAGAGGATACAACACAGGTAACACCCACTGTAGAGGATACAACACAGGTAACACCCACTGTAGAGGATACAACACAGGTAACACCCACTGTAGAGGACACAACACAGGTAACACCCACTGTAGAGGACACAACACAGGTAACACCCACTGTAGAGGACACAACACAGGTAACACCCACTGTAGAGGACACAACACAGGTAACACACACTGTAGAGGACACAACACAGGTAACACCCACTGTAGAGGACACAACACAGGTAACACACACTGTAGAGGACACAACACAGGTAACACACACTGTAGAGGACACAACACAGGTAACACCCACTGTAGAGGACACAACACAGGTAACACACACTGTAGAGGACACAACACAGGTAACACCCACTGTAGAGGACACAACACAGGTAACACCCAGTGTAGAGGACACAACACAGGTAACACCCACTGTAGAGGACACAACACAGGTAACACCCACTGTAGAGGTACACAACACAGGTAACACCCACTGTAGAGGACACAACACAGGTAACACCCACTGTAGAGGACACAACACAGGTAACACACACTGCAGAGGACACAACACAGTTAACACACTGTAGAGGACACTGCACTGGTAATACACACTACAGAGGACACAACACAGGTAACACCCACTGTAGAGGACACAACACAGGTAACACCCACTGTAGAGGACACAACACAGGTAACACCCACTGTAGAGGACACAACACAGGTAACACCCACTGTAGAGGACACAACACAGGTAACACCCACTGTAGAGGACACAACACAGGTAACACCCACTGTAGAGGACACAACACAGGTAACACCCACTGTAGAGGACACAACACAGGTAACACCCACTGTAGAGGACACAACACAGGTAACACCCACTGTAGAGGACACAACACAGGTAACACCCACTGTAGAGGACACAACACAGGTAACACCCACTGTAGAGGACACAACACAGGTAACACCCACTGTAGAGGACACAACACAGGTAACACACACTGTAGAGGACACAACACAGGTAACACACACACATTGTACATTGCACAACACAGTTAACACACTGTAGTGGACACTGTACGGGTAAGACCCACTGTAGAGAATACAACACGGGTAACACCCACTGTAGAGGACACAACAGGTAACACCCACTGTAGAGGACACAACACAGGTAACACCCACTGTAGAGGACACAACACAGGTAACACACACAGTGCACATTGTGCAACACAGTAAACACACTGTAGAGGACACTGCACTGGTAATACACACTACAGAGGACACAACACAGGTAACACACACTGTAAAGGACACTGCACAGGTAATACACACTACAGAGGACACAACACAGGTAACACCCACTGTAGAGGACACTGCACTGGTAATACACACTACAGAGGACACAACACAGGTAACACCCACTGTAGAGGACACTGCACAGGTAATACACACTACAGAGGACACAACACAGGTAACACACACTAGAAATTTCAAATATTTTTTTAGCTGTAACTGATGTATCTTATTTATATTAATAGTGGAAAATTCTCCAAGGGGGAGGAGCTAGTGGAAGGCCACGCCTCTCCCTGCAGCCAAACACAACTGAAGCTTATTCAGCATTACATCAGCAGCTTGCCAAACAATCAGAGTGAGTGAAGCTCTGACCATCCTTTTACACACATTTACACTTGATCTTCTGATTAGACACACAGTGTGTGTGTGTGTGTGTGTGTGTGTGTGTGTGTGTGTGTGTGTGTGTTAGTTTCTGAACAGGGTGGCAGTGATTTCAAGACTCCCCCTAAAGCTCCACTGTGGCGGGAAAGGAGAGAGAGCCGTGACCTGACAGAACAGATCAGCCAGGACATGAGTGTGTCTCACACACACACACACACACACACACACACACACACACACACACACACACACACACTCAGTTTGTCTGTTAATATTATAAATTCACTCTATAGATGTTATATGTTATTATGGCAAAGCCATTAATTACTCATATGTATAAGTTCTAAATTTAAAGTCATACAGAAAAGTCATAATGTCCATTTAGGGTTGTTAAGCCTAAAAATGTCTAGACATTTGTTTGTGTGTGTGTGTGTGTGTGTGTGTGTGTGTGTGTAGGTCAAAGGCAGGTAGCTGCTCTGGGTCTGTTGGAGTCAGAGAGAGTTTACGTGTCATATCTGTCTCTGCTGCTGAAGGCTAACATCACCTACAATGGCTGTGAAAACTCTAACATCAAAGACAAACGGTATACACACACCCACACACACACACACACACACACACACACACGAAATTCTCATGTCACTTTCCTTATTTTTCCGCCTCAGGCTGTTCCCATCCTCCTTACGGTTTTTGATCCAGCAGCACCTGGAGCTGTTGCATCTTCTGCAAGAACGTGTGCTCAAGAGTCACTGGCAAGGCCTCATGGGAGATGTGTTTCTGAGGCTTACTAGTAAAGAGGTACTAGAGCTTTATCTTTTGTATGTCAGTTCCAGTGAAGGAGGCGTGGCTAATGTACGTCAGTCGCAGTGAAAGAGGCGTGGCTAATGTACGTCAGTCGCAGTGAAGGAGGCGTGGCTAATGTACGTCAGTCTCAGTGAAAGAGGCGTGGCTAATGTACATATCAGTCCCAGTTAAGGGGGCGTGGCTAATGTACATATCAGTCCCAGTGAAGGGGGCGTGGCTAATGTACATGTCAGTTCCAGTGAGGGAGGCGTGGCTAATGCACATGTCAGTCCCTGTGAAAGAGGCGTGGCTAATGTACGTCAGTCCCAGTGAAAGAGGCCTGGTGTATGTACATGTCAGTCCCAGTGAAGGAGGCCTGGTGTATGTACATGTCAGTCCCAGTGAAAGAGGCGTGGCTAATGCACATGTCAGTCCCAGTGAAGGAGGCGTGGCTAATGCGCATGTCAGTCCCAGTGAAGGAGGCGTGGCTAATGCGCATGTCAGTCCCAGTGAAGGAGGTGTGGCTAATGTACATGTCAGTCCCAGTGAAGGAGGCGTGGCTAATGCACATGTCAGTCCCAGTGAAGGAGGTGTGGTGTGTGTACATGTCAGTCCCAGTGAAGGAGGCGTGGCTAATGCATGTCAGTCCCAGTGAAGGGGGCATGGCTTATTTACATGTCAGTCACACTGAAGGAGGTGTGGCTAATGCACATCAGTCCCACTGAAGGAGGCGTGGCTTATGTACATGTCAGTCCCATTTGTCGCCTATGTAAGTGTCAGTGTCAATGTAAGCAACATAGCTTATGTGCATCAGTCCCCAAGAAAAAGACAGAATAAATTTTGATCCAACAATACGATAACAATGTAGATGAAAAGAGGAGTAACAGCATAACGTTTGTGTTTCACAGAGTGACTTTCTGGACAACTATGTGTCCTATTTAAAGGAGCTCCCCGAGTGTCTTTCAGCCGCCAGCTTGTTCTTAAAGCCTGTTGGCCTG
>NC_062529.1:23563252-23588252 GCF_022655615.1 Tachysurus fulvidraco | reverse complement strand
GTGTGTCTAACTGAACTGGTGTTTGTTGTGTGTCTAACTGAACTGGTGTTTGTTGTGTGTCTAACTGAACTGGTGTTTGTTGTGTGTCTAACTGAACTGGTGTTTGTTGTGTGTCTAACTGAACTGGTGATTGTTGTGTGTCTAACTGAACTGGTGATTGTTGTGTGTCTAACTGAACTGGTGTTTGTTGTGTGTCTAACTTAACTGATTATTGTGTGTCTAACTGAACTGGTGATTGTTGTGTGTCTAACTGAACTGGTGTTTCTTGTGTGTCTAACTGAACTGGTGTTTCTTGTGTGTCTAACTGAACTGGTGTTTCTTGTGTGTCTAACTGAACTGGTGTTTGTTGTGTGTCTAACTGAACTGGTGTTTGTTGTGTGTCTAACTGAACTGGTGTTTGTTGTGTGTCTAACTGAACTGGTGATTGTTGTGTGTCTAACTGAACTGGTGTTTGTTGTGTGTCTAATTGAACTGGTGATTGTTGTGTGTCTAACTGAACTGGTGTTTGTTGTGTGTCTAACTGAACTGGTGTTTGTTGTGTGTCTAACTGAACTGGTGTTTGTTGTGTGTCTAACTGAACTGGTGATTGTTGTGTGTCTAACTGAACTGGTGTTTGTTGTGTGTCTAACTGAACTGATTGTTGTGTGTCTAACTGAACTGATTGTTGTGTGTCTAACTGAACTGATTGTTGTGTGTCTAACTGAACTGATTGTTGTGTGTCTAACTGAACTGATTGTTGTGTGTCTAACTGAACTGATTGTTGTGTGTCTAACTGAACTGATTGTTGTGTGTCTAATTGAACTGGTGATTGTTGTGTGTCTAATTGAACTGGTGATTGTTGTGTGTCTAACTGAACTGGTGATTGTTGTGTGTCTAACTGAACTGGTGTTTGTTGTGTGTCTAACTGAACTGGTGTTTGTTGTGTGTCTAACTGAACTGATTGTTGTGTGTCTAACTGAACTGATTGTTGTGTGTCTAACTGAACTGATTGTTGTGTGTCTAACTGAACTGATTGTTGTGTGTCTAACTGAACTGATTGTTGTGTGTCTAACTGAACTGATTGTTGTGTGTCTAACTGAACTGGTGTTTGTTGTGTGTCTAACTGAACTGGAGATTGTTGTGTGTCTAACTGAACTGATTGTTGTGTGTCTAACTGAACTGGTGTTTGTTGTGTGTCTAACTGAACTGGTGATTGTTGTGTGTCTAACTGAACTGGTGTTTGTTGTGTGTCTAACTGAACTGGTGATTGTTGTGTGTCTAACTGAACTGGTGATTATTGTGTGTCTAACTGAACTGGTGATTGTTGTGTGTCTAACTGAACTGGTGTTTGTTGTGTGTCTAACTGAACTGATTGTTGTGTGTCTAACTGAACTGATTGTTGTGTGTCTAACTGAACTGATTGTTGTGTGTCTAACTGAACTGGTGTTTGTTGTGTGTCTAACTGAACTGGTGATTGTTGTGTGTCTAACTGAACTGATTGTTGTGTGTCTAACTGAACTGATTGTTGTGTGTCTAACTGAACTGGTGTTTGTTGTGTGTCTAACTGAACTGGTGTTTGTTGTGTGTCTAACTGAACTGATTGTTGTGTGTCTAACTGAACTGGTGTTTGTTGTGTGTCTAACTGAACTGGAGATTGTTGTGTGTCTAACTGAACTGATTGTTGTGTGTCTAACTGAACTGATTGTTGTGTGTCTAACTGAACTGGTGATTGTTGTGTGTCTAACTGAACTGGTGATTGTTGTGTGTCTAATTGAACTGGTGATTGTTGTGTGTCTAATTGAACTGGTGATTGTTGTGTGTCTAACTGAACTGGTGATTGTTGTGTGTCTAACTGAACTGGTGTTTGTTGTGTGTCTAACTGAACTGATTGTTGTGTGTCTAACTGAACTGATTGTTGTGTGTCTAACTGAACTGATTGTTGTGTGTCTAACTGAACTGGTGTTTGTTGTGTGTCTAACTGAACTGGAGATTGTTGTGTGTCTAACTGAACTGATTGTTGTGTGTCTAACTGAACTGATTGTTGTGTGTCTAACTGAACTGGTGTTTGTTGTGTGTCTAACTGAACTGGTGATTGTTGTGTGTCTAACTGAACTGGTGTTTGTTGTGTGTCTAACTGAACTGGTGTTTGTTGTGTGTCTAACTGAACTGGTGTTTGTTGTGTGTCTAACTGAACTGGTGTTTGTTGTGTGTCTAACTGAACTGGTGTTTGTTGTGTGTCTAACTGAACTGGTGATTGTTGTGTGTCTAACTGAACTGGTGATTGTTGTGTGTCTAACTGAACTGGTGTTTGTTGTGTGTCTAACTAAACTGGTGTTTGTTGTGTGTCTAACTGAACTGGTGTTTGTTGTGTGTCTAACTGAACTGGTGTTTGTTGTGTGTCTAACTGAACTGGTGTTTGTTGTGTGTCTAACTGAACTGATTGTTGTGTGTCTAACTGAACTGGTGATTGTTGTGTGTCTAACTGAACTGGTGTTTGTTGTGTGTCTAACTTAACTGATTATTGTGTGTCTAACTGAACTGGTGATTGTTGTGTGTCTAACTGAACTGGTGTTTCTTGTGTGTCTAACTGAACTGGTGTTTCTTGTGTGTCTAACTGAACTGGTGTTTCTTGTGTGTCTAACTGAACTGGTGATTGTTGTGTGTCTAATTGAACTGGTGATTGTTGTGTGTCTAACTGAACTGGTGTTTCTTGTGTGTCTAACTGAACTGGTGATTGTTGTGTGTCTAATTGAACTGGTGATTGTTGTGTGTCTAATTGAACTGGTGATTGTTGTGTGTCTAACTGAACTGGTGATTGTTGTGTGTCTAACTGAACTGGTGTTTGTTGTGTGTCTAACTGAACTGGTGTTTGTTGTGTGTCTAACTGAACTGGTGATTGTTGTGTGTCTAACTGAACTGGTGTTTGTTGTGTGTCTAACTGAACTGGTGTTTGTTGTGTGTCTAACTGAACTGGTGATTGTTGTGTGTCTAACTGAACTGGTGTTTGTTGTGTGTCTAACTGAACTGGTGTTTGTTGTGTGTCTAACTGAACTGGTGATTGTTGTGTGTCTAACTGAACTGGTGTTTGTTGTGTGTCTAACTGAACTGGTGATTGTTGTGTGCGCTTCAGATCATCAGTAAAGCAGCTGTATAAAGTGGATTATGAGAATTCATCAACTTACAGTAGCACAAGTGCACTGACGTGAGTCAACAACATTAACACCTATTACATATCACAGCACTCTTCATCCATCCATCCATCCATCCATCCGTCTGTCTAACGTCCTCTCATCCAGTTATCAAATCTCTATCCATCTGTCTGTCTGCCCCCAATCCTCTGCTGTCTTATTGATCAATCCCTTTCATCATTCCACCATTCCGTGATCATTCTGTCCAGCCATCCACTCAACCCTTCCATTTGGCTATCCATCCGAACATTCCATCCATTTTATCCATCCACTTAGGCCACTTCAAACATGGCATCTATCGACATGCGCACGTGACAATTCTATCTATCCATCCATCCCTCCATCCATCCATCCTCCGTTTCCACCATTCTACTGCAGACTCCCGGTTCTATCCATCCACCCCACCATTCCATCATCTGTTCACATATCTATTATATCCATCATCACAGCATGTTATTGATATGCAACAGTTTTCATCCACCCACTCCACTAAATAACGATTGGTATTCCATGCACCTATCCCTCTGTCTAACCATTCTGATCGATACGCGTCATCCATTCATTTCTTCATCCAACTAACTGTAATATTCTTCCATAGATCCACTTAAAACCTCAACTCTTCGTGCACCCCATCTAACACTACTGAAATTATTTATCTATTCCGTTTCATTCGAAATCTAATCGATTGATATTTTTGTCTCTTTCCACCTCTCTCTCTCTCTCTGTCAGTGATCTATCTCATATTCAGAGCAGAAAGAAAGCGGCAGTCCGTCGTTACCCCGATTGGGAGCCGGAGTCTAATCGCTTTCACCCCGACATTTCCTTTGCATCCGACTCTGAATCTCGTCACAAATCCACACCCACTCAGCTCCACAGGATTCCAGAAACAGATAAGGCCGGGTCGGCCCTGGCCGACGCGATGGGATCGTTCCTCCCATACAGAGATGGAGACTCTCACTGTTCAAGTCGGTCCCATTCCACTGACTCCAGCATTGACATTGCTTTTGTGAGCTGTAGCCCTTCCCTCAATCCGGACCATCAGTCACACGGCAGAGGGCAGAGTGGTGCGGGTGGGGTTTACAGACCCAATCGTGGCTGCGTGTCACCTGATTCGACAAAGATTTTACAGCCTGTACAGCGGAAGAGCAAGTCGCTGAACGGCTTGCAGCTGGACAGCATCGACAGCCCTGCCCACCCGGTCAGAAGTCCCATCCACCCGAGGCTGGTGCGCCAATCGAGTGCCAAATCGAGGCTGAGGAACTGCAGCCCAGAGCGGCATCACGAACCCAACACACACACCACTGCTGAGGAGCTCAAACAACACAAGGTACACCACACTACACAATCCAACACGATGCATTTCTCTAAAGTAGAAGCTGCTTTATTTATTTATTTTATAAGTGCACGTGCTTTTCCCAACTCAGGACCCCGGACCTCCTATATGGGAGGAGTTCAAATGGAAAGGCGTGTCTGAGGAAGGTGACCACGCCCCTCTGAGCGAGCGTAGCAGGAAGGAAGGCAAAGGTTTCCGGAGCTCCTTCAAAAAACTCTTTAAAAAGAAGTGAGGGTAACAAATTTTACTCCTATAGAAGCATACCTCACTAACACACACACACACACACACACACACAATGAATGCCCTACATCTACATTTTAAATAATCTTTTTTTTAACATGTACAAACCAACACATACTTATTCAGTAATATACAGTGTATTTTATGACATGTACAACCCCACCACTAGATGGCGGTGTTTTCAGGTTGTCCGTGCGTCAGATTAGCGTGACCAGTCATGATGGAGCTGTTGAATGTTTACATAGAATTATCATCGTAACCTCCAGATGAACTCATTAGATTCTGGAGGTGATCTAAAGTGGAGTAGTTTTTTTCCCCCTTGACATTTCCTTGAGAGCTTCCTTCTTGTATGGAGCAGATTTTGAAGAAGGGGATTTCATGGATTCAATCTGGTAACAACACGGACTTGAGTTGCTTGTGCTGGAGGCATCAAAAGCTGTTTATTTCTGCTTTGTGTGTGTGTGTGTGTGTGTTAGGTCTGGTGGTGAAAGCAAGGTGGAGAAAGCTGTGGAGAAGGTTGAAGAACAGAGCAGCAGTGAGCTGGAATCTGGGAGGTCAAACAGAGTACGACAACCTGGAGATATCGAAAGAGGAACTGCGGTTTAAACACACACACACACACACACACGCACACGCGTGCACACACACAAACAAACTAGAATAATCTATTCTTGTGTATATGGTGGATGTTATGCACCATCGCTCACTCTTTTTTTTTTCCTCTCACGCACACACACACAGACAGACACACGCACAAAGACACACACACAGACACGCACAAAGACACGCACACACAAACAAGAAGAAACTATTCTTGTGTATATGGTTGTTATGCATTCTCTCTCACTCTTTCTCTCTCTTGCATGCACACGCGCACACACACACACACACACCTTTTCTCACTTCTTCAGTGCTTTCATCATCTCCTTCACCATCCTCTCCCTCAGAACACCATTAACCTCCATTCAGTAAGGATATAAAAATAACCTCACTGCTGTTCTGTATATTTTTTTTCAGCCCATATTAACAAACATCCACAAATGATTGGATTTGATTTTGTCTCAATATTCAATGACCTTCACATGACATTAAACAAAACTAAACCATCTTCCCAGGTGCATCGATGTGTGTTTATATAATAATAGACACAATAAGACACGACGAACATCATGTTTTTTTTCACCTTTAATGTGTTACCTCAATCTCATAGATCAGTTTCACTTTCGAAACAAAATATAGACGATTATACAGTCTGTAAAACCAAATATTATCGTACACTATTTACAGGTCATGTGCATCGTAGTGTGAAGTGAAGATGAACGAACGTGGACTCGGTTTGTTATTAACACGTGCTGAAACCTGCGCGGTGACGTTTCAAGCTGCAATCTGGGAGGTTGAAAAGGTTACTGCACTTTAAACACTCTCTCTTTCTCTCTCTCTCTCTCTGTCTCTCTCTCACATCAGTGTGTTGATTAAAAGTATTCGATCAGCAGAGATACTTTCGCTCTATAGTTTTTGCACAGAAGCTACGAGGCTCTAGTAAGCGAATAAAGGAAACTGACTCGTCTCACACGGAACACCGCTCAGCACTTTGCCTGGAATGTTTGCGGATTGCTGATTTATTTTAATCAAAATTCTGTATCATTCCAGCCGCCAGACCGCGGCTTAGAAAGTGATGGAGATGATAATACACTGGCGCAAAATATATATATATATATATTTCTAAATATCGAACACATTTTCAAGCTTAATATAGTTTCAACAGAAGAAGCTGCTAATCGGTTAAAAATAATAAAATGTTATAGAATTCTCTCATGATGAGAAATATTTAAAATATTAGGTAGATTTTCTTTTATCCAAGATATCACTTACTGTTTTTTTTTTTTGCAGTGTACAGTTTCACACCAAACCTTTTATTTATTTATTTGACAAATGTTGTCTGTGGAAAATTCTGTCCTAAATATGGGCCCGTAAAACACTTCTGTTCATTTATCAGAAAATACTGGGATGGAAAACGAAGTCGCAGAAATCACAGTCTGAGTAAACGGACAACACGGAGCCAGCAGTTACCAGATCTATTAATTATATAACCTAGCGTTAGACGTCATGCGCGTCACATCCAGCTTGTTTTCGCTTTTTGTTCACGTGGCGTTTTTGCGGCTCCGTCTTTCAGGGCTCGGTTTGTGTCTCGCAGCTCGGTTTAACGGTTCGTGTATCCAGAGAAAAAAAATAAATCAATGTACAGAATTTTAGGTGCGAAAACTTCCATCACTTGCTAGCTAAATCTGACTCGTAGCTTCTGCCGAACTAAAGATGCAAAAATTGACTTTGTTTTGCTGGACAGATTTGATGGATGTCCTAAAATGGCAAACTGACATTAGAATTTTAGCCCTAAATCCTTTTATTTATTCCTGGAGCGTGAAGAAGTGCACTTTTCCCTCCCAGTAAGATGTTCAACATTGCTAAATGATCACCCAGACATCTGCTACTGTCATTTCCAACAAAAGAAACAAACAAAACCAAAAAACATCAACATTATTCGACGACGGACGCTAACGTTCAGCTACGATCGCAAGGACATTCTGGTATCTGGATGTGTAACGCGCCTCTCGCACGCCGAATGAAAACAAAATTCACATGCACCAGATGTTAAGACGAAACATTTTGTGATGAAATCATGCGCCAGCCGATCAGAGGCGGTCTTGTATTTTCGTCTCCAACAGACACCGAAACGTCCTCGAGAGTTCGAACTTAAGGGAATGCGTTTGTGTCCCATTTCGCCGTTTCTTTCATATTTACACCTCCAACACATGTATACCTTAAAAAAAAAACAAACGGTAAAATCTCTCGCTAATCTCTAGCATTCGTTGGGTCTATTAACTAACGGTGACTTCGGCTCGTGTCGAAACGTGTATGTAGCGTTATAATAAGTGTTTGTTTATCCCCCACACACACACACGTCTCAGAACACCTAAGCAGCGGAATCCTAACTGGACGGCGAACGTCAAATTATAGCCCGTATAAAACTGTGCAAATTTTCAATACAGTGATTAGAGTAAGGTTAAAACGTGAGGCATGGCTTTCGGTCCAGAGCGACGACACGCACACGAAGGAAGGAAACCCACTTTAGTTTTATTTAGTGAATGAAACCGCAGTCAGAGTTCGGTGAAGCTCCATGACACCGGATCCGTTTTTTCCGTCCAATCGGCCCACGGGTTATCGACGGACACGGAATTTGATCGATTTGGCGATGAAGCGTTACGATTATTATTAGTTATATAAAATAAACACACACAGAAGGACAAATCTTCATGAGTGAGTTCGACTCGAATCCTGTTGGAATTAAGATATACTTTTGGAACTAGAAACGTTTACGTATATAGACACTCGAACCGCTTTTTTCCTTTTGTTAAGAGTTTAATTTAGACTTTATTATTGTATTTGTAATGCAAGTGTGAAGTGCTTCATTGAAAAAAAAAAGGGGGGGGGGACGAAACAGCAACAACAACAACAAAAAAAAAAACAGATCTCGCACCATCTCTAGTCGTAACAATGGCGATCGAAGGATCACGCTAGCAAGCTAAAAAAAGAAAGAAAGAAATCGAAGCAGAGAATTTGGCGGTGATTTCTGGAAAGTCTGGCACTTGGTTTTCCTTTAAACGTGTTTATAGTGTGATGTTCGAGATTTCACTGAAATCTCTGAAGTCTGGGATTCGCCATTTGAGGGACAGGTGCGATGGCGAATTGTCCGTGATGTCGTCATGATGTTCGATCTCACTGGCTCGAAAGGAAAGCTTCTCCCGAATAAAATAAACAAAACATCACTGCAAGCTAAAATATACGACCCTGATAACTGGCACCTGAACGTTAATGTATTAAATCAGACGTGTCAGATACCTGTTGTTTAAAACCCATGGGAAGGGCGTTTGGCAGCTGGATCTCAGACCGATCCCTCCTCCGTCGTCATGTGTGAGAATTATACACGTAGAAATAACGTGGCAGGGATCCGAACGGTGAGCGGAGCGAGTTAAATAAACTCGTGTGAATAAAAAAAAACAGCAAGACGACTTTTTTTTTTTTTTTTTTGCCATAAAATATCCTGGATTAAGAAACTGAGTGAACGCGTTCTTGGTCCTTTAGGAGATCTAACTAGTCGTCGGGGCTGGAACGTGCCGGAATGTGCATGGGATTTCGTTCCGATTCGTTCAAGAAGGAACACTTTCTATAGCGAGAAGCCTAACAGTAATACTTTCGCACAAATTTATTAAAAATGCGTCAAAAAAAATAAAATAAAATAATAATAAGTCTGACACGACAAAATGACCGTCATTTTACAGAGTATTTTATACTCAGTGTTCAATTCTGAGCTAAAACATAGACAAACCTACGACTATCTATAAGAATAGACCGTTGTCGATCGTTAATAATTACGGAACATCTTTACATTTTCCGCTCGGACCCGTGCTCTCGCTTCACCGCCGGACTTTTTAAACTAAAAATTAAACAGAACGTACAGATTTTACATACAAAGCGACCGTTAAAGCGGCTAATGACCGCCTAGAGACCGTAGTGTTGAATTAAATAAGCCTTAATACCTGACGTTTAGTGTTGATTCAACTCTGAGACTTCCTGAATTATGTCTTGAAACCTTTACATCGTCATCATAAGCTTTGTTTTTTTATTAACGATATAGCAAAATATTTGGTTAAAAATTAATACGTGTCCATTTATATATATATAAATGTATATCTTTATATATTTATTTTAAAAGAAAGAAAGTGTTGAATACCGTTTGCAAATGAAGCAACCATTCCTTCCGCGTGTGCTTTTCTAACTCCAATGAGCACAAAAGGCACGGGATGAAGACACAAATGCCCACCGACGTCACACCTCCGGATGAAACTTTTCCTTTAAGCCTTCGAGCCGAATAACCAAAGTATGTACACGAGCCCGTTAGCTTTACTGTTAACTTCTACGCGAGTACGTGTTCTGATATTGCAAGGCATAAATTCACAAGCATATTACTGTTCATAATTATTATTATTATTATTACTACTAGAATAAATTACGGTGACAAAAACGTACCCAGAAGTTACACTCTACTCTTTTCAGTTTGAAAAGACAGCATTTTTGGTAATAGTTTCGTTTTATTTACTTAGTTTTGCGCAGGCTAGCTGCGGAAAGACTTCGTAACACACGTGTCGTATTGTATCTACAGAATAACGCGCGGTGTGAAAAGCTCGCGTCGGCGTTCGTGAGGTAACTTTTTAAAGCGATCCGTCATGACGTACAAAAAAAAAAATAAAGAAAAAGAGACATCAGGCACTGTAACAACATTAACGTCAGCCCTGGAACATTTTACGAGTGTTTAAGAAGAAATTTGCTAACAGCTAAACGGTTGCTAAGTCGCTGTAACTAATTTTTAGATGCAGCTCTTAAGTGACGCTACGGTTAGCATAAGACGCTTCCGATCGTTAGGAACAGTTAAGTTAGGTCGAGTTTTAGAAGATGAGTAAATATTCAACCTGATTTCAAATTTAATACGATCACTCGGGCAACGTTCAAATAAATTCTTACTAGCAAAATATTTGAAAAGACAATTTCTGGCTTCATTGTTTGTACATTAGCCGCTTCGATGCTGTAGATTTCAGCTAAAGTTAGCGAAAGTTCGATCACGTTTGTGCGTTAGAATCTTATTCCGACTCGGCGACACGACTCCTTTTCTAGCCGACTCGTTCCCGTTACACGTGAAATTATTGCCAGGAGTCGAAACGTTCCTTAAACGAATAGTACGACTAACGTGAAAGCAGGTTAAATTTACGTTAATCAGTCGCAGGTTGATTTTTTTACTTCGAGATTTTTACGGTTAAAGCGACGGAGGCTTACAGTTATATGATTGGGGGGGATTGTTAAAAACGATAAAAGAATAAAAGTGCGACAAAAGCAGCGTGTCTAAATTGTGAAGATTGTTTTAGTCGTTGTTGTTGAGACTGATTTTGCATCTGGGTTAAAATCATGAGTGCCTTCGTTCTTCAACTTTTAAAGCAATCAAATAAAAATGATTCAATTATTAAACATAATCACATGATGTTGCAAATACTGACTTTTTTTTTTTTTTACACGAACTGCCTTATTCTTTAAACGTCATCCGTCGTTAATCGGTGTGTTACGAAGTCGTTACGTAGCTAGCCGCAAGACGACACGATGTTACCGGCGCTATAAGGGTGTATCGGCTCTACGGGAGCTAGGAGTGAGAACGAGGGAAGGCTGCAGGCAGAGACGATGGAAAATAAAAATCTGGGGTGTTTTTAAAAAGGAAAAAAAAATTAAAAAAAACATACAAACAAACGAACAACAAAAAAAACAAAAACAAGACGCCTCGTTGTGACATGCCACAATAAATAATTTTTTTTTAAAAAGAGTCAGCGAGTCAGGGTAGGATACGATCAGTAGTGTGTGTGTGTGTAGTGTGTGTAGTGTGTTTAGTTATGGCTGTGTCGTAGCAGACAGCGGTGTAAGAGGGCGGCTGCTGGCGTATTGTTTATAGGAATGTGTGTGCGCACATGTAGCTTATAGCTGTGGCGGGGGTGTAGTGCGTTATGTAGCATAGCAGAGGAATGCTGTTTAGTGTGTGTGTGTGTGTGTGTGTGTGTGTGTGTGTGTTCAGTAGCTGTTCTCATGGCCTGCAAGGATGTACAGGTTACTCTGAGCTGTTGGGTTATCCGTTGGTCGACTCTCTAAAACCACCGTCCTGTTACACACACACACACACACACACACACACACACACACACCCACAAGGTTATGAAAAGTACTGAAAGTGTTCACGGCATGTGTGTGTAGGGTGTGTGTGTGTGTGTGTGTGTGTGTGTCTCCAAGGTCTTAATTTACCTGTCTGAGCCCAGCAGTCTGAAGATGCGCGAGCTGTCGGAGATCTCCTGCGTGATCTGGTGGAGTGACAGAGCAATATTACACACACACACACACACACACAAAACATCCTATATACACAAGCCCCAAACACACACCTCGTTGGTTTTGAAGCTGCGTCCCTGCATGCCGTGTCTCCAGAACGCCAGTACGCTATCCTGCAAACACACTGCAACAGCACAGGAGGCATTATAACGAGCGATCACGTGCACACACACATAAGGAACAAGTCTTTTGTGGGCGTCGCCTGTTTAGGAGGAGGCGGTAGCTATTTACGCCATATAAAGGTTTGTGCACACCTCACCAACACACTCGCATGTGGTTCTTCTCCAAAGCACATAATTGTGTGTCCTGGGACTACGAGCCTCAATCGGAACTCCAGCATCGAGTCCCCCCTTAGCTGTTACGATGAGCTTCTCTGTTGGATGTATGGAGCTCGTCGTAACAGCTAAAGGGGGAATCGATGCTGGAATGAGACGTTTAAACGAGCACATAGGGGTGTGATGGTCCAGGGTGCACATACTTTTGACTCATATTGTGTAGATCTACAAAAGCTAACTAGTTAAACACAAATGAATTAACATGCTAATGAACGATATGTCACTTAAAATTGCAGCTCTGTGACACACTGATACACACACACACACACACACTGATATACAGATATACACACACACACACACACTGATATACACACACACACACTGATATACACACACACACACACACACGCACACTGATACACACACACGCACACTGATACACACACACGCACACAGCTTTACTCACCTATTGCTTCAATCTGGAAGTTGAAGGTGAGCTCGGCTGAGAGCTTCTTGCTAGATTTTAATCGGCCTTGTAAGTTCACCATCTTTATACAACCTACAAATGTACACACACACACACACACACACACACACACACACACACACACACACACAGTTAAAGGTACCCTGTAAACAGCCAGCATTTTACCATTTACACACCTGCCACTGAAACAATCAGCAAACAGGTTGTGTGTGTATGTATGTATGTGCGTGTGCTTAAGAGTTTGTGTATGTGTTTATGATTGTGTGTGTGTGCATATGTATTTGTGTGTGTGTTTATGTTTGTGTATGTGTATTTGTACGTGTGTGTGTGTATGTGAGTGTGTGTAAGCGTTTGTGTAAGTGTGTGTCTGTGTGAGAGAGAAACACACGTGTGAGGCAGTAATCAATAAATCCATACTCACGGTCCAAACACACCAGTATGGTGTCCCTTTCCAGTTGTGTGACGTGAATGACACACGTCTGTGGCGTGTCTGAAACACAAACACCAGCACACTCAAGCCACAGGAACAGTTATGGAACCTCGACTACTCTCTGCCCCTCTGCCCTTTCTGCTCTCTGCCCTTTCTGCTCTCTGCCCTTTCTGCTCTCTGCCCTTTCTGCTCTCTGCCCTTTCTGCTCTCTGCCCTTTCTGCTTAACAATAAGCTCTTAATAATAACATCCTGACATGCTGTGTCACTAACACACACTTCAGTCATGTGTCTAACACTCCTGTATATCCTACTATTCACTGTGTGTTTAATGTAAAGGTCTGAACTGTTTATGTTTTGGTAATGATGTAATGAATGAGTATCAGACGGCAGCACGGTGACACCGGGATGTCGGTCCGTACCAGGTTCTGTGTAGGTTGGTGCGATATCATTGGGGTCCACGGTGCCAAAGGTCACAACCTGATCAGGCTGACTGCCTTTAACAACAGACACACAGATCAATGGGTAATGATGCTCCGGGACCACCAGCATCTCAAACACCTCCAATGGACACGGGAGGGTGAAGTCTATATTCTACACACAGGGAAAGAAAAAAGATTAGATCTCAAACTCACTCACTCACACTCACCCACACCCACTCATTCATTCACCCAGACTCACCCACTCATTCAGACTCACCCACACTCACCCACACCCACTCATTCATTCACCCAGACTCACCCACTCATTCAGACTCACCCACACTTACCCACACCCACCCACTCATTCATTCACCCTGACTCAGCCACTCATTCAGACTCACCCACACCCACCCACTCATTCATTCACCCAGACTCACCCACTCATTCAGACTCACCCACACTTACCCACACCCACCCACTCATTCATTCACCCAGACTCACCCACATACTTATTCACTCACTCACCCACTCACTCACACTTACCCACACCCACCCACTCATTCATTCACCCAGACTCACCCACTCACACTTACCCACACCCACCCACTCATTCATTCACCCAGACTCACCCACTCACACTTACCCACACCCACCCACCCACTCATTCATTCACCCAGACTCACCCACTCACTCCCCTCACCCAATCTAACCGGCCCACTCACTCATTCACTCAGACTAACCCACTCACTCACACTCACCCACACCCACTCATTCATTCATTCACCCTGACTCACCCACACACCCACCCACTCATTTATTCACCCAGACGCACTCATTCACTCAGACTCACCCACTCACTCAGACTAACCCACTCACTCACACGCACCCACACACCCACCCACTCACACCCACCCACTCATTCATTCACCCAGACTCACCCACTCACTCACACCCACACCCATTCATTCATTCACCCTGACTCACCCATTCACTCAGACTCACCCACTTACTTAGTCTCACCCACTCGATCACACCCACCCACCCATTCATTCACCCAGACTCACCCACTTCACCCAGACCCTCACATTCACCCGCTCAGACTCACTCAGTCAGACTCACTCACCCAGACACTTAATATCACACAATCCCCACCTTAATAAGCATGAAGCGCTGCATGGACTCCACCCATTCGAATAAAACTACACTGGACTGGAACACACCACACAGATACTTCATCCCTGTGTATGGATTGCGAACTAAACACACACACACACACACACACACACACACACACACACACACACACACACACACACACACACACCTCAGTTTAACAGGGTCATGCTAATAACACAACAATTACACAACAATATAAACCAGTATTTTGTGTATTCACTTTTCAGCTCATTATTTAAAGCTTAAATAAAACAATCCTCGTGTGTGTCATCGTCCTGTACGCTGCGGTGACATCCTGAGCTCTGTCTGACTCACCTACACAACACTTCTGGCACCCTTTTGTGTCTGGAATCTTACTGGACACTGTGAACTTCCTGTAAAACAATTAAAGACAATCAGTGCATTTAAGTGCATTCAGAAAGATCGTTATTGTACGAACACACAAATGGACGCATTATAAAAGCCTAAACGCTTTACCGGTCGTGCCACATCGCTAATATACAACAAGCTGTGAGTGAATGGTTGGACTATTTAGAACATCAGAATGAATCGAACGTGTGTAAAGACTGAAGTGAAACAAACCCGTATTTATAGGTTCTGAGTGAAAAGTGCTGATGTGGGAACAGATGCATATGAGGAGGTGTGTGTAGATAAACATCTTAGCTGTATGAATAAGGGATTCGCTCCTTCTCTCAGAGCCTCAGGGTGTAATGCTGAGCCTCGTCTGTTTATATACAGCACAGGGAGTCGAGTACTCCTTCGTGTACGTTCAAGAAAATCGATAGTCACAGAAAAAAGTTACAAAAAACCTACCGTGGGATGATTTTATCGGGCAGTTTGTATGTCGATATGGCAACCGGTAACTTCTGCATCTGCCGAGCATGCTCGAAGAGACCACACAGGTTATGGGAGTATAGCTGGGACGCTTTACCTGCACCACACACACACACACACACACGCACACACACACACACACACATGCGTTCATATAATCCAAGGACTCAAACACAATCATCACATGAACATCCTCAGTATTGTATGTCTTTAAAGTTTACAGGTTTAGCGAAGTAATCATTTATAACTCCACTAACTGGTTTAATGTATTTATTTCCAGCAACCAACCACAAACATCAACCTCTCTTCCCGTCGCCCGCTGTCTCCTGCCCTGTTGCCCGCTGTGCTGCCCGCTCTGTCTCTCTCTCCGTCTCCCGCCCTGTCTCTCTCTCCGTCTCCCGCCCTGTTTCTCTCCCTGTCGCCCGCCCTGTCTCTCTCTCTGTCGCCCGCCCTGTCTCTCTCTCTCTCTCTGTCGCCCGCCCTGTCTCTCTCTCTCTCTCTCTCTCTGTCGCCCGCCCTGCCTCTCTCTCTCTCTCTGTCGCCCGCCCTGCCTCTCTCTCTCTCTCTCTCTCTGTCGCCCGCCCTGCCTCTCTCTCTCTCTCTGTCGCCCGCCCTGACTCTCTCTCTCTGTCTCCCGCCCTGTCTCTCTCTCTCTCTCTGTCTCCCGCCCTGTCTCTCTCTCTCTCTCTCTCTGTCTCCCGCCCTGTCTCTCTCTCTCTCTCTCTCTGTCTCCCGCCCTGTCTCTCTCTCTCTCTCTGTCTCCCGCCCTGTCTCTCTCTCTCTCTCTCTCTCTCTGACTCCCGCCATGTCTTCTCTCTCTCTGTCTCCCACCCTGTCACTCCCACCCTGTCACTCCCACCCTGGTCTCCCAGTCTGGTCTCCCAGTCTGGTCTCCCAGTCTGGTCTCCCAGTCTGGTCTCCCAGTCTGGTCTCCGCTTTATAAGAGAATGCTGAAAAAGTCTTACCAGATATCGAGAAGAGCCAGTTGTTCATCACGTATAACCACGTGCACCTCCGGGGAAATATCTGTGAGATCCACAGAAGTAAAATGTATTAAAGTGACATCATGTGTCTTACCACCATTAATAAATACAGAGCTGAGGAGTGTAACTGAGTCAAGGTAAAATTCTAACCCAATAATAATAATAATAATAATTAGAAGGCGGCGGCGTTCTCGCTCTCGCACTCTGTTACTCGTGCCCTCTCACTTTACTCCATTTCTCACTCCTTATATTTCCATTCTAATAAAATCGAAAAGTTGACAGGTTTTCGGGGTGAAATGACTAAAAGCTGCTTGTTTAGACGGCTTAATGTTTACGTTACAGCGTGACAGAAACTCAGCAGTGAAAGACTGAAAGCATATCGGAATAAACAGTCAGAGGAAGATTTCAAGGTGGAATCTGATCTCTTTGTGTTGGTCTAACGGTCATGTCGGTCTAGTCAGAGCAGCACCTGCACCATGGAGGTCTCGTGAAGCTCGTTCAGATTCAGACTGTACATTCCTTCCTCCGCTCCGAAAATCAAATACTGATCTGAAATGAGAAACATGAGATCAATCCAGAGGGGGAAAAAGTAACTGCACCGTAAAATGTGAGCTTTCAGAGCCGAGCCTCGTACCTCTGGTGTCTGGGTTGACCCAGGACGAAGCGCAGTGGATCTTCAGCGGACATCCGTTAAACACTTTTGAGAAACACGCTCCCATCTGCGCAGAAGAAACACAGATTATTTTAGAAGAACACACACTTTTTTTTTTTTTTAAATCATCAAACTAATATACAGGCACATTACACATGCTCTCTAATGTTTCCTCATGGCGTGACTAAAAAAAAAACATCCTCATTCCTCACTAGCACTTAATTACGTGGTATTAAGTGTAGTCAGAAAACGAGCTGTTTCCATGGCAACATGCACACCAGCCAATCCGATGCGGAGGGTTAGTTAAACCGAACTGCGGTGTCATTAATTCCTTTATTTCATAAGGCACCAAAGTTTTTTTTTTTTTTTTATGTATTTAAGATCGAGTTTAAAATTTAGAGAACACGTTTGTGGTCACCGTGGTGACGTTCCTGACTTTCGTGTCGTGCGGACGGAGAAGCGGCCGATGTACTCACGTGCACTTTAGGCGTCGGAGGCAGACCGTTACACATCGGCTTCTGTGACGTGCGTTAAAAAAAAAATAAAGACGGATAAATTTCACTAATGAAACATTATCATGGTTTGAACTGACAGGAAAACAAATAAATAAATAAACAAATAAATAAATAAATAAATAAATAAATAAATAGACACAGACTCACGGGAATGTCTTTACTCCTGCGACTGGGAACGGTGGGGAGAGTCGAGAGTCTTTCCCTCTCTCCGTTCTGCGATGATGCGCTCAATCCATTGCCTACACACACACACACACACACACACATATTTTATATTGATTAGACTCCAACATCATCCTTATAGAAGAACCCATTTGAACTCCGTCCACAATAATCGATAGACAGCTCGAGGTCTCCACCTGATTAGCACACTGTAATAAACACCATGCACACACACACACACACACACACCGCAGTGTATCAGTACAATCACTGTATAAGCACTGATGTGCTGGATCATTGTGTATGCTAAATTCTTGGCTAAATCCAAAACCGCAAACTTTTTTTTTTTTTGTCCCCCCCACAGAGGACAAAAAGGAATCCATCCATTTGTGGTCACAGACACTTTACTGTCCTTACGCTAAAAGTAAAATAAAACTAAAATTAAATCCTATTTCACGGTCGATGATCTACGCCTGTCAATCAAACGCCGTGGGCGGGGGTTAAGAAAGAAAGGAAGCGATGAAAACTGTGAGATTTGTTGTTTTATTCTCTCCAGCAAGCCAGAGAAGCTTTTACTTCCAGGAGTAAGGGTGGTGAAAAATTAACCCCGTTTCCATGGTTACAGCCCTGGCTGTTGGTTTAGGCTCTGATTAATTTTTTTTTTCTTTCTTTCTTTTATTTCTGGAACCTTCCTGTTTAGCCCGAGGTTGTTTGCAGTTTAAGACACAGCCATGACTGAAACACACTCAAAAACGTTTCCATCAGCCTTTAACGACAGCTTTAACATTTGGGTCTCAGCTAGACGTTGTTCTTAGCCGTATTTCTGAGTTTGTTTGTTCATGTTGGTTGTAAATTTCACATTACAGCAGGTGGATGGAAACTCCATTAGAGACAATGGAAGTCACTACACATCTACTGCGATGTTTACATCTACCAATCACAGAGCGGCATCTGGCTACCAGGGGCGGGGCCAAGCTTACTGTCTTCCTTCTGTTCCTCAGCGTGTAGCCACTCCCAGAACCTAAAACTCCCATCATCACCTTCAGTCTCTGTCTGAGCGCGCTCCGGAAGCTCTTTACCTAAGCTGCTGCGTCTCTGAGGGGGCAGCCGAGGGGGCGGCGGCCTGGGGGGCACGCAGGAGGTGGGCCGAGGAGGAGGGGTGGGGCTTGAGGAGACAGGGCAACGTTTGATGGTCCCCTGTCCGGCGCCATCCTCTCCGTCAGGATCGTTCTGGAGAGGGCCGAGAGCCTTGGGCTACAGAGAGAGAGTGTGAGAGAGTGTGAAACAGAGTGTGCTTGTGTGAGAGAGAGTGTGTGTGTGAGAGAGTGTGTGAGAGAGAGAGTGTTTTGTGTTTGAGTTGTGTGTTCTCACCTTAGGGGGTAAAGGAGGAGGAACTTTAGGCCTCATTGTTGAACTGGAGTTTGAACTGAGGAATCAGACATGCAGTTTAGATTATTAGATCTCTCACACACACACACACACACACACACACACACACACACACACACACACATGTGCACGCACACACTCCATAAACATACATGTTTATTGCATGGCATGCAATGAGAGCTCCCATGACAGACTCTCACAGCGACCAATCAGATAAGGAGAAGTTAATTTATGCATCTCAGCCCAACAAGCTTGGAGTGAAGTGAGTTAAGGGGGAGGTGGTGGAGTGTAACAGGATTATGGTGGTGGTGGAGTGTAACAGGATTATTGTCGTGGTGGAGTGTAACAGGATTATGGTGGTGGTGGAGTGTAACAGGATTATTGTGGTAGTGGAGTGTAACAGGATTATGGTGGTGGAGTGTAACAGGATTATTGTGGTGGTGGTGTAGTGCAACAGGATTATGGTGGTGGAGTGTAACAGGATTATGGTGGTGGAGTGTAACAGGATTATTGTGGTGGAGGAGTGTAACAGGATTATGGTGGTGGAGTGTAACAGGATTATTGTGGTGGTGGAGTGTAACAGGATTATGGTGGTGGAGTGTAACAGGATTATTGTGGTGGAGGAGTGTAACAGGATTATTGTGGTGGAGGAGTGTAACAGGATTATTGTGGTGGTGGTGGAGTGTAACAGGATTATTGTGGTGGTGGTGGAGTGTAACAGGATTATTGTGGTGGTGGTGGAGTGTAACAGGATTATTGTGGTGGTGGAGTGTAACAGGATTATGGTGGTGGTGGAGTGTAACAGGATTATTGTTGTGGTGGAGTGTAACAGGATTATGGTGGTGGAGTGTAACAGGATTATTGTGGTGGTGGTGGAGTGTAACAGGATTATTGTGGTGGTGGTGGAGTGTAACAGGATTATTGTGGTGGTGGAGTGTAACAGGATTATTGTGGTGGTGGAGTGTAACAGGATTATTGTGGTGGTGGAGTGTAACAGGATTATGGTGGTGGTGGAGTGTAACAGGATTATTGTGGTGGTGGAGTGTAACAGGATTATGGTGGTGGAGTGTAACAGGATTATTGTGGTGGTGGTGGAGTGTAACAGGATTATTGTGGTGGTGGTGGAGTGTAGCAGGATTATTGTGGTGGTGGTGGAGTGTAACAGGATTATTGTGGTGGTGGAGTGTAACAGGATTATTGTGGTGGTGGAGTGTAACAGGATTATTGTGGTGGTGGAGTGTAACAGGATTATTATGGTGGTGGAGTGTAACAGGATTATTGTGGTGGTGGAGTGTAACAGGATTATTATGGTGGTGGAGTGTAACAGGATTATTGTGGTGGTGGAGTGTAACAGGATTATTGTGGTGGTGGAGTGTAACAGGATTATTGTGGTGGTGGAGTGTAACAGGATTATTGTGGTGGTGGAGTGTAACAGGATTATTGTGGTGGTGGAGTGTAACAGGATTATTGTGGTGGTGGAGTGTAACAGGATTATTGTGGTGGTGGAGTGTAACAGGATTATTGTGGTGGTGGAGTGTAACAGGATTATTGTGGTGGTGGAGTGTAACAGGATTATTGTGGTGGTGGAGGAGTGTAACAGGATTATTGTGGTGGTGGAGGAGTGTAACAGGATTATTGTGGTGGAGGAGTGTAACAGGATTATTGTGGTGGTGGAGTGTAACAGGATTATTGTGGTGGAGGAGTGTAACAGGATTATTGTGGTGGAGGAGTGTAACAGGATTATGGTGGTGGAGTGTAACAGGATTATGGTGGTGGAGTGTAACAGGATTATTGTGGTGGAGGAGTGTAACAGGATTATTGTGGTGGAGGAGTGTAACAGGATTATGGTGGAGGAGTGTAACAGGATTATGGTGGTGGAGTGTAACAGGATTATGGTGGTGGAGTGTAACAGGATTATGGTGGTGGAGTGTAACAGGATTATGGTGGTGGTGGAGTGTAACAGGATTATGGTGGTGGTGGAGTGTAACAGGATTATTGTGGTGGTGGAGTGTAACAGGATTATTGTGGTGGTGGAGTGTAACAGGATTATTGTGGTGGTGGAGTGTAACAGGATTATTGTGGTGGTGGAGTGTAACAGGATTATTGTGGTGGTGGAGTGTAACAGGATTATGGTGGTGGAGTGTAACAGGATTATTGTGGTGGTGGAGGAGTGTAACAGGATTATTGTGGTGGTGGAGTGTAACAGGATTATTGTGGTGGTGGAGTGTAACAGGATTATTGTGGTGGTGGAGTGTAACAGGATTATTGTGGTGGAGGAGTGTAACAGGATTATGGTGGTGGAGTGTAACAGGATTATGGTGGTGGAGTGTAACAGGATTATTGTGGTGGAGTGTAACAGGATTATTGTGGTGGAGGAGTGTAACAGGATTATTGTGGTGGAGGAGTGTAACAGGATTATGGTGGTGGAGTGTAACAGGATTATGGTGGTGGAGTGTAACAGGATTATGGTGGTGGAGTGTAACAGGATTATGGTGGTGGAGTGTAACAGGATTATTGTGGTGGAGGAGTGTAACAGGATTATGGTGGTGGAGTGTAACAGGATTATTGTGGTGGTGGAGTGTAACAGGATTATTGTGGTGGAGGAGTGTAACAGGATTATGGTGGTGGAGTGTAACAGGATTATTGTGGTGGAGGAGTGTAACAGGATTATTGTGGTGGAGGAGTGTAACAGGATTATGGTGGTGGAGTGTAACAGGATTATGGTGGTGGAGTGTAACAGGATTATGGTGGTGGAGTGTAACAGGATTATGGTGGTGGAGTGTAACAGGATTATTGTGGTGGAGGAGTGTAACAGGATTATGGTGGTGGAGTGTAACAGGATTATTGTGGTGGTGGAGTGTAACAGGATTATTGTGGTGGAGGAGTGTAACAGGATTATGGTGGTGGAGTGTAACAGGATTATGGTGGTGGAGTGTAACAGGATTATGGTGGTGGAGTGTAACAGGATTATGGTGGTGGAGTGTAACAGGATTATTGTGGTGGAGGAGTGTAACAGGATTATGGTGGTGGAGTGTAACAGGATTATTGTGGTGGTGGAGTGTAACAGGATTATTGTGGTGGAGGAGTGTAACAGGATTATGGTGGTGGAGTGTAACAGGATTATTGTGGTGGAGGAGTGTAACAGGATTATGGTGTTACGTCTGCTGGTGGTGATTTGGTCTGAAGTTCCTGCATGTTTCTGTTTTCTTTTGTTTGTTTAACACTAAAAGGTTTTGCTTTGCCTGAAGCACAAAAACATCACGAAGCATGAAGAGTTAGTGGGACATGCACTAACACACACACCCACACACCCCCTCACCACATGCACACACACACCCACCCATGCATCACACGCAACCAACCCACACCCACCACACGCACACACACACGCCATCACACGCAACCAACCCACCCCCACCACACCCACCCACCATCACTCACACCCACCCACCATCACTCACACACCCACCCACCCACCATCACTCACACACCCACCCACCCACCATCACACACACACCCACCCACCCACCACTCACACACACACCCACCCACCCACCACTCACACACACACCCACCCACCAACACACATCCACCCACCCACCAACACACATCCACCCACCCACCAACACATCGCACCCACACCATACCATCTCACCCAGACACCCACCATCACACCCCGATACACACACACACCAAATACACACACACACACACACCAAATACACACACACACCGATACACACACACCAATACACACACACACACCGATACACACCGATGCACACACACACCGATACACACACACGCACCGACACACACGCACCGACACACACGCACCGACACACACGCACCGACACACACGCACCGACACACACACCCCGACACACACACCCCGACACACACACCGATATACACACACACACACCGATACACACACACACACACACACACCGATACACACACACACACACACCGATACACACACACACACACACCGATACACACACACACACACACCGATACACACACACACACACCGATACACACACACACACACCGATACACACACACACACACACACACCGATACACACACACACACACACCGATACACACACACACACCGATACACACACACACACCGATACACACACACACACCGACACACACACACACCGACACACACCGATACACACACACACACACACCGATACACACACACACACACCCCGATACACACACACACACACCCCGATACACACACACACACACACCCCGACACACACACACACACACCCCGACACACACACACACCCCGATACACACACACACCCCGATACACACACACACCCCGATACACACACACACCCCGATACACACACACACCCCGATACACACACACACCCCGATACACACACACACACACACACACCCCGATACACACACACACACACACACACCCCGATACACACACACACACACACACCCCGATACACACACACACACACACACACACACCGATACACACACACACACCGATACACACACACACACCGATACACACACACACCGACACACACACACACCGACACACACCGATACACACACACCGACACACACCGATACACACACACACACACCCCGATACACACACACACACACCCCGATACACACACACACACCCCGATACACACACACACACACCCCGATACACACACACACACACCCCGACACACACACACACACACCCCGACACACACACACACACACCGATACACACACACACACACACACACACACACCGATACACACACACACACCCCGATACACACACACACACACCCCGATACACACACACACACACCCCGATACACACACACACACACCGATACACACACACACACACCCCGACACACACACACACACACACACACACACACCCCGACACACACACACACACCCCGACACACACACACACACCCCGACACACACACACACCCCGACACACACACACACCCCGACACACACACACACACCCCGACACACACGCACACCCCGACACACAAAACACCCCGAAACACAACACAACCCCGATACACACACACAACCCCGAACACACACACACCGATACACACACATACCCGATACACAAAAAAAAACAAAAAAAACAACACAACAGCCAAAAAAACACAAAAAACACACCCGATACAAAAACAAAACAAAAAACAAACACCCGATACACACAAAACACACACAACACCCGATACAAACACACACAAAACCACAACAACCCGATACAACACACACACACAAACAAACACACCACCGATACACAACACACACACACACTCACACAGATACACACACACACACACACACACACCCCGATACACACACACACACACACACACCCCGATACACACACACACACACACACCCCGATACACACACACACACACACACACCCCGATACACACACACACACACACCCCGATACACACACACACACACCCCGATACACACACACACACCCCCCCGATACACACACCCACACACCGATACACACACCCACACACACCCACACACCGATACACACACCCACACACCGATACACGCACACACCCACAGATACACACACACACCCACAGATACACACACACACCCACAGATACACACACACACACCCACAGATACACACACACACACCCACAGATACACACACACACCCACAGATACACACACACACCCACAGATACACACACACACACCCACAGATACACACACACACACCCACAGATACACACACACACACCCACAGATACACACACACACACACCCACAGATACACACACACACACACCCACAGATACACACCGACACACACACACCGACACACACACACCGACACACACACACCGACACACACACACCGACACACACACACCGACACACACACA
>NC_062529.1:23555752-23558252 GCF_022655615.1 Tachysurus fulvidraco | reverse complement strand
CACACACACGCTCACTCACACACACCTCACTCACACACACTCACTAAAACACACACACACACACTCACACACACACACCTCTCACACACACACACACCCCTCACTCACACACACACACACACACACCTCACTCACACACACACACACACCTCACTCACACACACACCTCACTCACACACACACACACACACCTCACTCACACACACACACACACCTCACTCACACACACACACACACACACCTCACTCACACACACACACCTCACTCACACACACACACCTCACTCACACACACCTCACTCACACACACACACACACACACCCCTCACTCACACACACGCACCCCACACACACCCCTCACTCACACACACGCACCCCACACACACACACACCCTCACTCACACACACGCCCTCACTCACACACACGCCCTCACTCACACACACGCCCTCACTCACACACACGCCCTCACTCACACACACGCCCTCACTCACACACACGCCCTCACTCACACACACGCCCTCACTCACACACACGCCCTCACTCACACACACGCCCTCACTCACACACACGCCCTCACTCACACACACGCCCTCACTCACACACACACCCCCTCACTCACACACACACGCCCTCACTCACACACACACGCCCTCACTCACACACACACGCCCTCACACACACACACGCCCTCACTCACACACACGCCCTCACTCACACACACGCCCTCACTCACACACACGCCCTCACTCACACACACACGCCCTCACTCACACACACACGCCCTCACTCACACACACGCCCTCACTCACACACACACGCCCTCACTCACACACACACGCCCTCACTCACACACACACGCCCTCACTCACACACACACGCCCTCACTCACACACACACGCCCTCACTCACACACACACTCCCTCACTCACACACACCCCCTCTCTCACACACACTCCCTCACTCACACACACGCCCTCACTCACACACACACGCCCTCACTCACACACACACGCCCTCACTCACACACACGCCCTCACTCACACACACCCCCTCGCTCACACACACCCCACCTCACTCACACACACACCATCACTCACACACACCCCTCACTTCACACCACCCCCTACTCACACACACCCCCTCACTCACACACACCCCCTCACTCACACACACCCCCTCACTCACACACACCCCCTCACTCACACACACCCCCTCACTCACACACACCCCTCACTCACACACACGCACCCCACACGCACACAACCAGCCCCACTCACACACACACCCTCACTCACACACACACCCTCACTCACACACACACCCTCACTCACACACACACCCTCACTCACACACACACCCTCACTCACACACACACCCTCACTCACACACACACCCTCACTCACACACACACCCTCACTCACACACACACCCTCACTCACACACACACCCTCACTCACACACACACCCTCACTCACACACACACACCCTCACTCACACACACACTCTCTCACAATCTCTCTCTCTCGCATCACACACACTCTCTCTCTCGCATCACACACACTGTCTCGCTCGCATCACACACACTGTCTCGCTCGCATCACACACACTGTCTCGCTCGCATCACACACACTGTCTCGCTCGCATCACACACACTGTCTCGCTCGCATCACACACACTCTCTCGCTCGCATCACACACACTGTCTCGCTCGCATCACACACACTGTCTCTCTCGCATCACACACACTCTGTCTCGCTCGCATCACACACACTCTGTCTCGCTCGCATCACACACACACTCTCTCTCTCGCATCACACACACACTCTCTCTCTCGCATCACACACACTCTCTCTCTCGCATCACACACACTCTGTCTCGCTCGCATCACACACACTCTCTCTCTCGCATCACACACACACTCTCTCTCTCGCATCACACACACTCTGTCTCGCTCGCATCACACACACACTCTCTCTCTCGCATCACACACACTCTCTCTCTCGCATCCACACACTCTGTCTCGCATCCACACACTCTGTCTCGCTCGCATCACACACACTCTGTCTCGCTCGCATCACACACACTCTGTCTCGCTCGCATCACACACACACACTCTCTCTCTCGCATCACACACAATCTCTCTCTCTCTCGCATCACACACACACTCTCTCATGAGCTCACACACTCTCTCTCTCGCTCGCATCACACACACGCACTCTCTCTCGCATCACACACACTCTCTCTCTCGCATCACACACACACACACTCTCTCTCTCGCATCACACACAATCTCTCTCTCTCTCGCATCACACACACACTCTCTCATGAGCTCACACACTCTCTCTCTCGCTCGCATCACACACACGCACTCTCTCTCGCATCACACACACACTCTCTCTCTCGCATCACACACACGCACTCTCTCTTGCATCACACACACACACACACACTCTCTCTCGCTCGCATCACACACACTCTCTCTCGCTCGCATCACACACACA